>NC_141541.1:74012500-74312500 GCF_021556685.1 Rattus norvegicus
GAGACATTAATGGAAAGTTTTGAAGCCCGAATACTGAAACCTCATTAGTAGAAAATATCAGGGAAACATGAAGAACAGGTTGCTGTTAATTAAGGTCAAGGCATCCGCTGATGCCAAGTAGACAGTTGGCCATGAAGGCGTCAGAGATAACAATGGTTGTACTTTGCCCTAATCTTCTCTCTGACAAAACAGGCCTTTGTCTACAGTGACCAAATGCCTCTCAGTTCTCCCAAGCCCTAGACAGCACAGCTGGAGTTTGGTGTTCCAAGACAGGGATTAAGAAACAATCTCCAGCCCACAACCCTGACAGCAAACTCTCCTGGCAGCCAGGACCAGTAGAGATTCATGGGGTGGGGAGTGGGTAGGAGGGAGCTGGATCCCAGGAACCTGATGGCCTGAGTTCTATACCCTGCGCCCACATGGTGGGAAAAGAGCCAGGAGGCTGCCTTCTTCTAACCTCTACACTTGTGCCCATGTAGATGTCTGTCTGTCTGTCTCTGTCTCTGTGTCTCTCCGTCTCCCCCCCCCCCCCACACGCTTCAATCCTCAGCATAGGAAACTAAAACAAACAAAACTAAGGCAGCAGGGCCCACAGGCACAGTGACGCCTCCTCCCCAAGTCAGTGATGTGCTTCCTGGTCCCTCTGATGCTAGCCTGAAGTCTGCCTGGACCCTTGGGCGTGGCGCCTCCTCCCCAAGTCAGTGATGTGCTTCCTGGCCCCTCTGATGCTAGCCTGAAGTCTGCCTGGACCCTTGGGCGTGGCTGCCACAGCTGTCTATCTTTCAAAAACCAAGCTGACAAGAATGGGATTTTGGAAAAACTGAATTACTTCCAAATAAACAGAATCTTTGCTTAGGACATTTGAAGAAAAGCTATGGGTCTTGACTCTATCTAACTAAACCCCACTCTCACCCCAGCTTTAGTCTTGGCACAGCAAATACTAAAAGGCTATCCTAGAAAAGGTATCTGTTTCTAGTCATACAACATCCAAAGCCATAAACGATCCTTTCACTTACAGAGCCTGCATAGCTCTTGCTAACTCTGGAGCCAGGATTAGAGACTAGGCACATGCCAGCTCTTGTTTGGGCTGGTTACCACCTCAAAACTGCTTGGCTCAAGACTTGCCCATTCTTTATAGGATCTTTCAAGTTTCAAAACAGCACCTTTTCTTGGATTCCTCTCAAGACACCGAGGCAGGTGACTTCATCTATTACTTTTAGCTTGGGCTCCACCAGGAACTTCTCTTAGAGTCTACATCCTCACATAGTGAAGGACTTGACAGACAGCAAACCCTGTCACAAGTACTTCAGTGGCATGAGATGAGAGGGGTCACTGACAACAGAGTGACTAGGAATGGGCCATGTCTTCTCGGTGGTTACAGCAGGTAACCTGAGAAGGAAACTGCTGTGCAGACAGCTCCAGCTCATCTTTGCCATAGCTCATCTCTGAACCCTCTATTCAACTCTACTGCCAGAAGTCTGGGGAGAATCTACTTCCTATGGAAACAGAGCATTTACAGCAAGAACTACATATATCACACAAGTTCATAAACTGACCACAGCCGTCTAACTCAAGAAACTTCTTACAAGTACTACTGCAAAGGAAGAGGACATTTTAGCAAACAGCTTTCTAACAAAGATTTTGCCCGTCCGTGAAAAGTTGGCAATGTGTGACAGATTTCTGGTTCTCAAAAACCTTGACCTATTAGCCTAATCCCAAGTGTTAGGCATGGCTCCTGACTGCTCTTTCAATCTCATTTCAAATATTAGATTATTAAAAAAACAAGCAAACACACACAAAAAAATAAGTTTCTTTTACAAGTCTTCAGCTTTCTGACTCTGAGACATGATATCATCTAAAAAAATTTATGCTCTAGAAGTATCGCTTTAAAAAGTAATAATAGGACTGGAGAGATGGCTCAGCGGTTAAGAGCACATGACTGCTCTTCCAGAGGTCATGAGTTCAATTCCCAGCAACCACATGGTGGCTCACAACCATCTGTAATGGGATCTGATGCCTTCTTCTGGTGTGTCTGAAGACAGTGATAGTGTACTTATATATAATAAATAAAATGTCTTTTTAAAAAAAGTAATAATAAAGGCAGATGAAGGCGGGATGTGGTAGAGCACAGCTTTAATCCCCGCACTTGGGAAACAGAGGCAGGTGGATCCCTATGAGTTTGAAGACAGCCTAATCTACAAAGTGAGTCCAGGACAATTACACATAGTTATGAGCCTCCAAATAGGTGCTGAGAATTAAACCTGGGTCACCTGCAAGAGCAGTCAGTGCTCTTAAAGCTGAGCCGTCTCTCCAAACCCCATGGTGAGTGCCTTTGAAGAACAGTGGTAGGAGGCAGTAGTATTGGGCATTCTAATGGTGGAGAATGAATATCTATCTGTGTAATTGCTATTACACAGAGAAACCCTGACTCAAAACAAAACAAAAAATATTAACAATAAAACAGAATACAAATCTCATAATATTTTAAGCAAACTTAGGATTCTGTATCAGGCCTCATCCATATCTAACACAGAGCACACCAAGGCCAGATTGGGCAAGCCTGCTCCATTTCAAATTTCAATGAAAACTATCCCTAGTGGGTGATAAGCCAGTCATTCTGGGTGCTAAGTACTCAGATTTGTTAATTGTTAAAAATAAAGACAAACTGGGACCTGGTAGGGCAGGAGGCAGTAGTGTTGGGCATTCTAATGGTGGAAAATGAGTATCTGAAAAGGAATTTCGATCCTTCTTTTAATTTTAAAGATTTATTTTAGTTTTGTATGTGCTTGTAGAATCTGATGGCCCACAAAGAGGAGATCCTCGCATACATCAAGTGACGTACTTCATGTGCACCTCAACTGAAAGCTGGCTGTTAAGATTGCCCATTTCTCTTACAGAGAAATCAAGCTCAGTTTCCAGCACCCATGATGTGTGGCTCACATCTACCAGGTTCTAAGGGATCTGACACCTTCTTTTGGCATCTGTGGGCAATCACATACATGTGTATCTATGTAAACATGCACATGTGTGTGCACAAACATACACATACAAAAATCTTTAAAATTAAAAGCATCAAAATTTATTTTTAGATACTCATTCTCTAATTATCTGTAATTATAGTTCCAGGAATCTGATGTTTTCTTCTGAATCCACTAGGCACAGAAGTGGTGCACATACACGCATACAGACAAAACACTCAGTTTAATCTCTTTTTTTCTTTTTGTCTGTAGTGTTGGGGGTTGGTCTGGCACTGCTATGTATTCGAGTGCTAAATACTGGCCCCCAAGATCTGGTGTTCCACAAAGAGGAGCTCTTCATGTACATCAAGTGACATACATCATGTGTACCTCAATTTAAAGTTTTAATAGGTTAGTAAAGGTTAGAGCATGTGATTGGGCAGTAGGGAGAGAAAGGTGTGACTTGAGGAGATCGAGTGAGGGATCTGAGGAGAATCGAGAGGGGAGGGAGAAGGGCATGGAGAAAGGAGGAGCTTGCCAGGAAGCCAGCTGGATCATGAGCACGTGGCCCGGAGAAATGGGCCCTGAGGACAGCCTGGTCAAGAACGAAACAGCAAGGGACAAGGGACTTACGACAAAACCTGCCCAATCTAGGCTTACCGCTTATCAACAAAACACCAGGATTTGTGTCTTCTATATGGGTTATCTAGAACACATAATTCTTTTTACACTGTAAACCAGGCCGGCCTCAAACTTACAGTGACCTTCCTGCCTGTCTCCCTAAGTGTTGGGATTAAAGGTGTGCAACACTATGTCCAGCAGATAAATAGTTTTAAAGATATTAACATTTTAAATTTTCTTTTATTTATGTTTATACATGTTGCCTGTTTTTCTATACCTGCACCATGTCTATACAGTGTCTGTGTGGAGGCTAGAAAGGGCACTGCATCTCATTTACTGGAGCTCCAGGTGGCTCTGAGCCCTTGACATGGGGCTTCTCTAAGAGCAGCAAGCACTCTTAACTGCTTAGTCATGTCTCCGGCTCACTCGGGTTTTATATTTCACGATGGCAATGCTCTGAACACTGACCTGTGGAGGCAGTACTGATGTGTATGGTGGTAAACATCTGCAATCCTGGCACTCTAGAAGACGAGGAAGGCGAACCATGAGTCTAAAGGTCCCTATGTAGCAATGCTGTTGGGAATAATTTGTACAGTACGTCATCACTGTTTCACAGTCACCACCCGTTTGTGATTCTTTAGCTGTTTGGTATCACAATTCTTCCAAACCACCCTACTTTATCCATTGGGGGTTGGGGGAGTGGGGAGAGAAAGAAATAGAAAAGGGGAAAAACTAAACCAAAAAACTTCTCCAAGGTCTGGGGGATACACCTCAGTGGCAGAGTCTTGGGTGGAATGTGAAGGTCCTAAGATCAATACGCATTACCTCCTCCCACACACACACACACAAAGGGAAAGTAGCTTCGTTTTACAAAAGCTAAGGAGCAACTACGTGGGACTAGCATGTACATGGGACACGCTTGGAATTTGCTGTTCTGGGAAAAACTTTGTGCTTTGGTCTAGCCAGATTGATTCCCCAGCAGATGTAAACTCTGCTGGTCTTTCCCCGTGGCAATGCTACATTACACAGCACTTAATCTGAGCAGCTGGAAAGCGGAAAAGGGAGGATGTCAAGGCCTACCTGGGATAACTGGGACTCTGTCACAGAAAACTCAGGAAAACTGAGGCCATCCTCAATTGCAAGAGAATGAGTAACCCCAACAGGGAGGGCCTTATCTAGCCATTAAGTGTACACCCTGGACTGAGCCCTAGATGACCGATCTGACCCTCTGTTAACCTAACCAGGTTCCCATTCCTCTTTGCTTTTCCTTTTAAATGTGTGTTTGTGGTTTGTGAGTATATTTATGCGTACATGTACAGAGAGGACAGAGGTCCTTGGTGGTTTTTGTTCGTCTGTTTTTTGTTTTGTTTTGTTTTTGTTTTTGTTTTTTGAGAGAAGTCTTTTATTAGGACCTGGGCTTGCCGCCAACTAGGCTAGCTGGCCAGCCAACCCTAAGGATCCAAGGATCCACCTTTCTCTGGCTTCTTCAGCATTAGGAGAAGCAGTCCGGTTTTCTGCATGGATGCTAGAGATAGTCGCTGTGCTTACCTGTGCTTTCTGACTGAGCTGTCATCCCAACCCCACTATGCACCTCTTATTACACAAGTATTTTGTTTGTCTTAGGGTAAAGCTTAGACTTTATGAATACATATTATCCATCAACGCTGTTCTCAAACGCAAAGCCAGCTTTCTACGGCACTGAAACTGAAAATAATTGTTGTCTTAATGCTAGAGAAAGAACTGGTTGTGTGTCATATTTATGGAGTCAGTGCGGTAAACTTCAGCTTGTCGTTACCCTGAGTAACTCTGAAGGCCAACTCCACACCGAGTATATCACAGTCTGACTTTCCACCTGGCATTTGTAGGAGATGGGAAAGAACAAGAGATACTAGAGGGGGAAAAGTGTCAGCCTCTTTCTGAGACTGCTTTCAAATCCCTACGTTCTCAACCCAAGCACATATGTATAATCAAACCGAGAAATGCCTTATGGCAGCTTTGTCTGAAACAGACATTCCACCAGCTGTGTAGGAGTCTGCAGAGAGGTGGAACCGATCTGCGCTAACGTGGTGTGTACAAACGTGGAGTCACTTTGTGTGATAATTTCCCCAGCCACATAACTGCCAATTTTCAGTGGTATGTATGATCCACTTGAAACACCACAAAAATCTTTTAAAAAATGCATCAAGAGAATAGAATTAGTTTAACTTCTAAGAGTAAAAATAACATACATACTCATGCTAAAAGCTGTTTTTGAAATTTCATTGTACAAGGATGTTAATCTTGCCAAAAATATCATTCCACAATACTTTAAAATGACTTCATAGTACACTTAGGTATTTGTAAATGACTGAATTCTAATCATTCCCCCTTAAGTAAGACACTTACAATCTCAGCAGTGAACCAGGCATGGTGGTGCATGCCTGGAATCCTAGTACCTGTGAGGCAGAGGCAGGAGGATTAGGAGCTTAAGGTCATCTTCTTTTATATAGGGAATCCAAGGCCAGCCTGAGCTACATGAGAAACCCCTGTGTAAAAACCAACCAAACAAAAACCAACAACCCCAAAGAAACAAACAAAAGATAGACTAAAGAAAATAATTTATAACACAAAATGTTTAAATCTCTTCTGGTCTTCAAAGGAATTATGTTTCTAAAGACAAAACAAAAAAACTAAGGAGATAAGGATTTCTGCTATTTCTCTGATATATTTGTCTTTCTAAAGCAGCATGCTTAGTTTAAATATATCCAGAAGTAGACTTAGGAAGAAATTAAGTTTTTATTTATAGCAGCATTCTTTCATTTTAAAATGTCACAAACTTCCTTCCGGAAAATATTTTTGTCCATAATAAATGCAAAAAAATACAATCACTAACATATGGAAAATAAAAAACAAAACGCAGAAACCCTGATTTGGAGCAGCAATAAATTTTGATTATCTAAATCTGTTTTATTCTCTTTTAATCAACTTTTAAAAAGTCCTAAATTGCTACGCTGTGGCGAACGGATCCAGCTGTGTTGATGCATTGATCTCTAACCCCTGCATTTGGGATTAAGTTTTCGGCCAGTCTAGATTACATACAGTGCCACAACAAACAAGAGAGCAGTGAATTAACTTCAAATTTGTTTGTTTTAAAGATGAATACGTAAAGCTGGTGTGGATACTAGCCATAAAGGGTTTTTATAAGTTCTCACAAATTCAGTACTTCTCCTAATAATGATGAAATTGTGAATCCGGCTTCATTATAATTGAATTCCTAAATGCCTGGCCCTGTGCTGTCTACAGGTCAGGTGCTGAAAAGGGGCAGCTGGAGGAGAAGCTGGAACATGACATAAGATACCCTGAGCATCAAGTAACGTCCGAAGCTCAGCGGGCAGGCAGATCATCTGGAAGTGGCAAAGGCAACTCTGAGAGGTCATTCACTGTGAGGTTGTCTCTTAGTAACATCAGAAGCTACACCCATGAAGTGTCAACAACACAACTGTCCAAATGTAAGCTGAACAAAGAGGACCAATGAACATTCCAAACTGGACAGGGACATGTCCTCAAGGGTTCAACCCTACAAATTATAGGCAGCTGAGTAATGCTGGGCGTAGGAGAAGTGGTCCTCCCTAGGGAAGGGCACACCAATTGGTTGTTCAGCGCCAAAAGGACAGTTCTGAAAACATACATACGTTGTATGGACTTAATGGGTCCATAGAACTATATATGTTTATACATACATACATACATACATACATACATACATACATACATATATTTGCATGCAATGACATATATGCATGCAATGACAACCGGCAGGAAAAGAGAGGCATGAATATGAAGGAGAACAGGGAGGAGTACAAGGAGGGCTTGAAGGGAGGAGAGGGAAGGGACAAATGATGTAATTAGATTACGATCTCGATTATACAATATAGTGAAGAACTTGCATAGAATGCTTCCCCAAGAATAATGGGTTTTAACACACTAGAACATTAAAAGCCCCAGAAGGGATTCTAGTGTGTAGCCTAAATACAGAAGCACTAAGAGACTTCTGTAGCTTGAATACTAACCGGTCCTAGCCATGTTACCTCGACTGGTGCAAGGTCAATGTGTTGTACCTCTCCTTCTACGTGAAAGCACGGTGCAGCTTTCACTGACATCTGACTCAGTGCACTGCTGAGTCCCTGAAAACGAAGGGCACATTGTCCAGAAATACCAGCTCTGGGTGAGTCAGCTGGGTGCCAGTTTATGAAAACCTCCTTAAAGAGGCTCTTGCCAAACAAAAACAGAATCCAGACAGGAAACTTTATCAAAGCATAATCCAGTATTTGTCACTAGGGCTAGCTGCAATTCAACTGTCTAAAGTTTAAAAGCAATTAGAGAGTTTTCCAGGGACACAGTTCAACTGTACTCTCTCAGTGGACAACAAAGGCTTCAAACTGAAGAGTGACCTGGTCAAGACCTGATTTTTTTCTCTGAAGCTAGCGAAAACTTTACAAAGAGGAGTATCCTGATCCTCATTCTTCTGGACTATTCATGCTACCTGAGCTAATTCTTCAAAAGGCTGAAGTCTGAGGCCAGTGAGAAAGCTCAGCAGTAAAAAGACACAGGGTGACCTGAATTTGACCCCTGAAACCAATATGAAGGTAGGAGGAGGGAATTAACTTGATAATGTCCCTTTCACCTTCACTTGTGCACCACAGCACACAGAGCAGTGCCCACATGCGCAAACCCCCAACCCCAAGTAAATATGTTTTTTTTTTCTTCTTTTTATCGAAGCTGGGAACCGAACCCAGGGCCTTGCGCTTGCTAGGCAAGCGCTCTACCACTGAGCTAAATCCCCAACCCCGTAAATAATGTTTTTTAAAGGATCATGCTATCTTCATTTCAAATCTAAGGAATAAATTTCAGGACTTAGTTAAACACCAAACAAACTGGTTTGAAAGGAAATGGTTATGAAAGAGCTATGGTTCTTCCAACTGATCTGTACCAAAAGGAGTCCAAAACACTGATAGATGAACTAAATTGGCCACAAACCAACCTAAACCACAATAGCCTAAATGTTCTGGATTAATCTCTCCCTTAAGCTTTCTTCAGAGTCAGTAGGAGTTGCAGTATTGTACTGGCTATTATAAATGGATACCTGCTGTATGTTTCAGGCAATAAGCTTTCCTGGTCTCTAAGGGTAGCCTTTCTCCTTAATTTCGTAACTATCTTTTATCACTGTATCTCAGTTAGCAATAATGCATTAGAAACAGGTCTTTTGGGTGGGGGTGGGGGGTCTTGCTGTGTTGCCCAAACTGGTCTCTAACTCCCGGAGCTCAAGGGATCCTCTTACCTCAGATGAGACTCTAGGTACAGGAAACTGTGAAGATAACAGTTTTCAAATACTTAATAATATTTAAGTGCTATGCTGGGCACTTAAGCTTCCTTATCTTGTTTAAACTTCACAGTAATTTTAAGAGATGATGGTTTGCATTACAGCTAATGAGGGGAAGCTTGAATCTTTTTTAAAGATTTATTTATTTTATGTATGAATACACTGTTGCTGTCTTCACACACACCAGAAGAGAGCATTGGATTCCATTACAGATGGTTGTGAGCCACAGTATGGGTGCTGAGAATTGAATTCAGGTCCTCTGGAAGAGCAGACAGTGCTCTTAACCGCTGAACCATCTCTCCAGCCCCAAAAAGGTAAATATTTTGAGTTTTTCTCCGGTTTTTACAGTTCTAAACCCTAAACTGGTGGGATGATTTGGGAAAAGCCCTGCCTGACTGGAGTTCAATCCCTAGGACTTACTCGATAATAGAAGGACCAAGATGTTCATTGAGCATTACTCACGCACACCTCAAATATAATAAAAGTAAAAAATGTTCTAAGTTCCAAACCCCTAGATGATCCCTATAATTTGGAGCATCTCAATTTGTCAAAGAAGACAAAAGATAATCTATACAGCACATAGAAAAGGAAAAACCACATGGATGGCCAAGGGTTAGTTTTTATTCTTTAAAGCTTTTTGGTAAATTTCATTTTCACTTAAAAATTTTAGTACTTATTTTTATGTTATTATGTATGGGTGTTTCTGCCTGTATATGTTTGTGTGGTAGTGCATATGATGCTCATGGAGGCCAGAAGAGGGCTCCCAGATGGTTGTGAGCCATCATGTGAATGCTGGGAACTGGACCTGGATCCTCTGCAAGAACAAGTGCTCTTAACAGATAAGGCATTTCCCTGTCCTCTCACTGTCACTTTTAAGAAGAAAGGGACAAATAATTTGGAGCTGAAACTTGAGTATCAGTCAACAGGACAGCCAATGCTTGTGGGCATGAGGCTGTTGCTTGTTTTGTAACAAGCCTACTACAGAGGCATACCTCGAACTCTTAAGCTCCTGCCCCACCAGCCTCCCAAGTATCGGGACTACAAATATGCCCTGCCACATCCAGCAGGAAAGCTAATGTTAAAATGCAAGTTGTGAAAAACTGAGCCTAGGGTTACTGGGAGCCAGGCTGACGTCTGGCACTGGAGTCTTTATCCAGCTGCTGCCTCAGAAGCTGCGGCTGTTGAAGGTGACGACGACCTTCAGGCTCCTGTTAGTTATCACTTCATGTGGAAACCTTTCTCTGGAATACTTTCAGAAGAAAAATCACTAAGGGTTGAAAAATACCTCCAGGGGCTAAAAGTTAAGGGATTTCCCTCCCTCTCTTCCTTTCCTGTTCTGAAGCCATAAAGGTACCACTGACGTCAGGGCCATGAAGATTCAAGAACAAGAAAGAATTACGGAAATATACATGTACAAAAAGGAAAAACCCTCTTACAATATCTATTTTTCTTCATTCTGAAGTCTTAAAAGAGAAGTCACTTTACCATACCAACTGCCATAATGGAGACACATTCTTTAGGATCTATCATATTTTGTATTACTTTTTATTTAGGTGTTAAGTGTCTCTTTGAGTGCCAGATGTGTGTAGCGCTGGCAAAGGCCAGAAGAGGGTGTCAGATCTCTGGCAGCTGGAGTTATAAATGGTTGTAGGCTGCCTGACATAGGTGCTGAGAATGTAGGTCCTCTAGTATCTTTATATCCTATAAATAGAAATTTTCAAAGTGCTCTACATTACCCTCCCACTCTTCCAGCAGTCTGTCCTCTGTCTGTCATGAACTCTGCCTCATACTGAGACAGATCTAAAGTCAAAGACGACGTAAACACTGAAACACCAGTATCCAAGAATGAGAAACTTCCAGGAAAAGTGTTTGAAACAAATGTCTCCTCAGATAGCCAAGGGCATTTCTTATGTGGGTGCTCTCATCCATGACTAAACTGTATCAAGAGTAATATATTTTAAAATATTAATATGGCCTGGCACCTTCCTGATGCTAATTCTTCTAAGCCCACCCAAATGGTACAACTGGGAAATTAACTGAAGAGAAAAAGCAATCTTCCCTCTGCTCTCTACCTTCAGACACTCTCCTCCATACCACTGCCGTGTACAGAATCATTCTATACAAATGCGGAGATAAAACATGCTCACACACACAAATAACTCTCAGCAGGATCCAAAAATCAAAGCCTAACCCCATGGTTTTTAAGTGAGCAAGTCCAATTTCCTTCTTTGTAGCTCTTGACATTTGCTGGCAAGAAGCCGTCTGGATTTTTTCTGCCTTGTTCCTGCACCAGAAGGCTCTGCACTGCAGGTCAGAGGATGATAAGGAAATGAACAGTGTAATTTCCAAGGCCTCTGTCAGCAGCTCTGGAGGCAGGGTACTCAAGCATGGCTTGAAGAGGGCAAACCACAGAGAGGAGGTCTCAGGCAGTCAGCAGTGGCAGATCTCAGCTGTGCATGCTATTGCCACCTCCAGCCTGAAAGCACACGCCTGCTGCCTCCCTAGGTAAGCCCTGCTGGTAAAAACTCTTGTACCCAAATGGCAAAATACATGGTCACATTGGGGGAGGGAAATTAAGGACTAGGACCTAGATTTTATTTTTTTCTTTGCATGCTTATGTAAGCAAGAAAAGCACTACTTTTCCACGAGACTGTATATACTGGCAGACCCACAGCAACATCCATCCAACACACTCAACACCACCCCAGGGATGCAGCCAATTCATATGAAATCTCAAGTACAACGAAGCTGCTTCAATACCTCTGAATCCTGTTTTCGGTCTTTTGAGGCTTTAGAACATGGTACCAGCATGCAAATTTCCCAAACCAGGTTTGGAACTTCTCCTGGGCACAGTGATGAAAGTCCTAGCCAACATGTTCATCTGCCACTGTCGGGCTTCTTGTGCAACGGACTGTTGCTATAGTTCAGACCATTATTGCCAGGACAGACCCATACATATTCCAACTAAAATTATTCTTTTTCTAATTGTTACTGAATCCTTCCTATGTATTACAGCTTTCTCTGAGTTAACTAATGTAACTTTTTGTTTTGTAAACAAACTCTATGTAGCCCTAGATGTCCTAACTTCCCATGTACAACAGGCTGGCCTCGAACCCAAGAGACCTCCCTGCTTCTGCCTCCCACGTACTGGAATTAAAGGTGTGTGCCATGATGACCAACAACTAATTTAATATTGCAATAACCAACGTGCATACTCTTATTTTCCATGACACAGCTAGTGCAGAGCAGTTAAGTAACCAGCTCAAGATCACTCAGTTTAGCACAGAGCTGCGAAACTCCCGACAGTCAGGCTACTGATCACATTCTTAAAAAAAAGAAAAATCAGAAAGGGGGGGTAGGGAGTGAGTATGTGTACATCTGTGTTTGTATGTGTGCACACATGTATTTGCTATGGTTTAGGTGTTAGATCAGAGGATAATTTCAGGGAGTCCATTTTCTTCTGACATACGGGTTCTGGGAACCAAACAATGGTCATTAGAAATGGCAGGGACCTTAACCTGCTAAGCCACTTTTACACCTCCCAGAGTACACTCTTAATCACAAAATCATACATAAGACTTGATGTGAAATTTATATTAAAGCTGGTCTTAAAATCAGAAATGGTTTCCAATATGCACCCCACAGAGAAAATGTACAAGGTTCACAAAATCTCTTTACTTCAAAGTGAAGATTTCTGGGTCCTTATACTAAAAACGTATGCAGTAGATGTGGTGTAGGATCAACAATCTATACTTATAACCAAACCAAAACCCTGTTGTACACGTGCTATGTATCAATGACGGCATCACAGCACAAGCAGAGGTCACAGAACAATTTTCTGGAGCCAGCTGACTTCTTCTACTGTAGGGTTCTGGGTTGGGGGTTGGGTGTGGGGTATGTGTGTGAACTCAGGTATGTGTGTGAGGCTTTCCTGAGCAGAACTTCAACTGCAAGGCAATTTTGAAAGTCTAACAACCCCCACTTTGAAAGACATCCTTACCTGGGTTCTATGTACTTTTAGGAGCTCTACTTTGGTTGGTAAATTGTTAGCTCTAAGAGAGAAGAGACCATCTCTTCCTTATCTACAATCTAAGATCCAGCCATTTAATATATGAAACACACAACGATATCTGTGGGTCAGTGGTAGTTCATCAAGCAAAGCAAAGCCTGCTGACCTCAGTTTGATCCTTGGACCTATATAGTTCAATGGAGAACTACTGTGACAATTACAGATTCATTAAGAAACCTAGAGTAATACATACTATATAATTTGGTGTTCAAGAGGCTGGAAAGACGGCTCAGTAGATAAAGCATTGGCTGTAGAAGCACAGGAACCTGCTTAGCATGGAGAACTAAGCATGACTAAGTATATGCCTGTAACCTCAGAACTGGGAAGAACTGGCAGACTTCCTGACTGTCAACCCCTGCCTCAAGAGAATACTACTGAGTACTAGAGCAGGACACCTGACGTTCATGTGTCTGTATGGGTGCACACTCTACACCCTGCACACATACACAAGCACACACATGCCCAGAAAAATCATGGTGTTTAAAAAAACCCTAGCTTTAACCAGGTGTGGCATAATAGCTCATACCTATGATCCCAGAACTCAAGAGACCAAGGACGAAGGACTGCTGTAAATTTGAAACCAGTCTAGAATAGAAAGCGAATTGAAGGCTCACTACAACACAAAGACCCAGATTCAAAAACAAAATCAGACAAAATCTCCCAAACAACAACAAAATCAAGAAACCTAGCTTTGTCACAATCTGAGAAAGCCTGAGAAGTCACAAGATCTCCAGAGTCAGGAGGAAGCTTCCTGTTGGAGAAATTGGACAAGATAATCTTGCTCTAGACTCTCCTTGAATTACAACACCCATAATGAGAATAAGCGTTGCTGAATAAAACTAAATCATGCTTGTAGTTAAGACAATGCAACTCGGACCCACATAAGAATGATTCAGCTTTCTATTTTTTTGGTGAAGGAAAATGTTTGGGGACGTTTGGCTATACTGTCCATAACCGAGAAAAGAACAGCAAGTCAGGAGGAAGGCATCAGGAAAGCCTGAGATCACAGAATAACAGGCCTGACCTAGACTGGCCAATGAAGAATGGCAACACAAAAGAAATGACATGGAAGGCATAAACTAGAATGGGAACCCAAGGGCAAAGGAAGATGCTCTTATAACATATATGACACAGAACCTATAATCTGAAGGCAAAAAGGCCAAGAGCACCCTCAACTGTTTTCTTTGTATTCTAAGCTAATGGGAAAATGGCAAATAAGGAATCTGAAAGCAACATCAGCTGGCACCCAAGCACTGCCACAGCAGAAGGGAAGGCTCCTACCTTGTAAAATCAAAAGCAACTGCTAAGGAAAGGAAGCTTGCTTGGGACTGCTAAAGTCTAGACCCTAACCACTAGAGCTGACTAGGTACTATGACTTAAAAAAAAAAAAGTATTTTTGATCAATGCCTCATCTGGAACTTCTGGACAGACATACACCCTGACAGCACTAACAGATCACACTGTCTTGTTTGTGAATTCCGTTTTTCTTGCCTGTCAGAGGGGCAACAAAAGCAGTAAAATCAGGACACTGAGAAGGAGTCCTACTCCTTCCATCTCCTGTTCATCTTCAACCTAGCAACTTATCAATCAAGTCAAAAGCAAGGAAGCAGGCAGAAGGCAGAAGTTCCATGTGCTTATTCCTTGACATTACCTCTCCCATCTCCTCAGGGGTATTCAATTCAGGGCAGCAATGGCTCCTAAGAGCCACTTCAGTCTCTCCAGTAAACTCTGCCAGGAAGGTGTGTTGGAGCAAACATTGATTTCATGAAGGGAAATACACATCCTCAGCTGGAAGAAAATTCCTCAGTCACAGAGCAGTGCCAGACACTTAACTTTGATAGAGAGAGCCCTGAGGTAGGGAATTTGAAATTCAGCCCGTTAGCTAATAATGCTTAACATGGGACAATTTTAACCAGTATCACAGTCTCCTCTCCTATTTGGAAAAGTGGGTGGTGGGGGCTGGAGAAATGGCTCAGTGGTTAGAGCACTGGCTACTGTTGCTGAGAACCCAATTTCCGTTCCCAGCACCCACACGGCAGCTAAGAACTTTCTATACTTCAGTTTCAGAGACCCCAATGCCTCTTCTGGCCCCTGAATACATGTATGTAGACATACATTCAGGTAAAACACCCATATACATAAACTAAAAATAAATAAATCTCGAAGAAAAGGCAGCAGGGAATATGAGTTTCCCCTCTTCACGATAGTCCCAGCTCTATTACATCACACGTTTTGCTATTTGGGTTCTGTTGATTGTCCCTACAAAAAGTAACATTCCAAGCCAGTTATATCAGAGGCAAGCCCATATTTCAGGGGAAAAAATCTTGAAGAGGTTTCAAAGCCTCCGCTTGCAAACCAAACTACAAGCTTAAGCAACACTCCCTGAGCAGCACCCTATGGTGAGCAGCACCCTAGGTTCCAAGTTCTGAAAAGCTGATGCTCCCTGAAAAACTCCTAACCTTTTCTTTCTTATCCATGCCTCCCTACCTCTCTGCTCTGCCATCAAGATCAAGCCCCTGCCAGCCACCCTTTGGATGGGCTGCACCCTGACCCCTTCCTTTCTTTCACTTTGCCTGTCTCCTCTTCTATTCCAGACATGCTTTTTCCTTGCAAAGTGTGTTATCTCCTAGCAACTTCAAAACATTTACTTAAATATTTTATTAACCAAAGACAATATGGTAAAGTTCCTTTGAGCAACTGTATCCAACTGGGGTTCTAGAGTACAAGTTAAGGAATGTTTAAAAAGCAGACTTAGCCAGGTAGGTGCTGTGCTAGTCATCCCAGCAATACAGAGGCAGAGGCAGAGGTAGGAGTACTACCTCAAGTTCAAGAATAGCCTGGTCTAGCCAAGCACGTAGGTGCACTCCTTCAGGAGGCAGAGGTAGGCAGATCTCTCTGAGTTTGGGGCCAACCTGGTTTACAAAGAGAGTTCCAGTACAGTCAAGGCAACACAGAGAAACCCTGTCTTGGAAAACAAAAAAAAAAAAAATTAAACTAAACTAACCAACCAAACAAAAAAGAATAACTTGGTCTATATAGTAAGTTCTAGGCAAGCCAGGGTTACATAACTGGGTCTGTATTGGAAAAAAAAATCACTAACAATAAATAAATACATAAAATTGTGCTTATGGTAATATTGAACTGCACAACAAATTGTATGATTCGCAATACTTCCCAGAAATTATTTTTTCCCAAAATATGAAACACCTTTTTCCTTCCCCTTTTATCTTTCATTGACTGCTCCATTCTTAGTCTGCCAGGGAGGCCAAGCTTACGTCAAAGTTACATTAAGGGGCAAGACTCCTTAGCACCAAGATGTAATAGCTACAAGTACAGTGTCTTTCACGTCACCCAAACAGTCTATGCACCTACATAAGAGAAAACAGATTTCATTTCTTCTTAGAGGAAGTCACGAGCACCGAGACTTCAATCTACGCAGCCTCAACCCAGCCACCCACAGATGACAACTGAGTTCAGAAGAGTCCAGCACAAGCACTCTAAAGGATGAGAAAATGAAGATTGCGAACATGGATATATGGCAGGGACCCCCTGAAGCCAGATGTAGGGAACAATCTAATGAGCCTGGAACAGTAGCAGGAACTCCTGGTCCTCCCCGGCCTCTTTAAAACAGCATTATCCATCTGCACCCCAGAGAAAATGGCAAATCACAGCCAGCACAGGATGAACCATGCCAATTACCAGCTGGAACTTGACTCTACCGAGGTGGACTATAGCATCTGCCACCCAAACACAGGCAGCCTCTCTGGCAGCTGCCACTGGCAAAAGGGAATCAACCATTGTGTTATGTAACTGGAAGAAAAATCACAGTCCATCTACGGAAAATGCCCAGATGTCGCTAAAAGCTACAGATATGCCAGAGGCAAAGACCAAAATACCTATAGCAAAGAAAACACAAGCTACTACTGAAATCCAGGCAATAAGAGAGCACCACCACCCAAATACATACATACATACATACATATATATATATATATATCCAGTCTTTATTAACACGTACATTTGGAAATAGGTATTCCCTGCTGCAACTGATGTAATTACAGAGAAATCAATTTATGCTGCATCTGCTGCGATCAGCTGAATGCATAGGGCGAGCAGAGCAAAGCAGAAAATCAAGAGCCAAAGAACAGCTCATCATCAGACCAGCTGCTTTGTAGGAAAACGTAGGCTGCTCAAGTCTGAGGCAGCCTGAGCTGACCCTAGACTGGAAACTCTTCTACTACAGCCCTACAAGCTTCATTTCCTGAAGCATCAACATCACTTTCCTGAAGGGAGGGAAGCAGTCCTAATGCCTCCTGGGGTTGCAGGCACCTATGCTTCCGAGTCAAGCAGGAGGGAAGGCATCATTACACTACTTGGCCACCAAGAGACTCCTGATTTCCGATGGTTGCAGGAGATAACTGGCAGAGAGCAATACTTTCAGGGGCCAAACTTTCAAAGCTACCACAGTAACTCCTAAGGCCTGATTCAGTGCTGCAGAGTACAGCCAGTACCTCCTGTCCCTTGCTTACTAGACTGGTACCTTTATCACTTTGTCTTTGGTAACCACCAATAGAACGCTTAGCAGATATGCCACGACAATTAGCACTTTGTCCTGCCATAGACTCAGCAGTACCATTTACCCCACTAAGAACAGCACTCAGCTTAAACATGTAACCAAAGCCTATTACATTTATCAACCATTATGATTCTGATGATCAAATTTCAGTCAAGCAAGAAATCCATGAAGATTTAATGTCAGCATCTAGCAACAAGTGCCCTGACATGTGACAATAATAAGGTGTGAGAAAATTCACTCTACCAAGTAGCTGATCCCCACACAGAAATCATATTCCAAGAGGTCTGGGCCTGCTGCAAATGAGTCTGTAGGGAATCCTTTAATTTGGAACAAAATCACATTATCATTACCAGCTGCTCTGACCTTGTAATTGGTCATTACCCACAGACTAATGAGCCTCCCACAGAGTGCACACAGCATTTGGCAGTTGGTCCGGGGCAGTTCGGATGGGCAGTGGGCAGCCAGATCTGGCCACCTCTTACCTTTTCAGACTTGACTTTCTTTAGTGGCCGACACTCATTCTCCCCTTCCTCTGGCTCCGGCTTAGTTCCCAAAGGATTGAGCGCTGCCCCAGGTTCACTAGCTATACTCCCGAGCGGCTCCACGCCTCCTGTGTCCATCCCTGCATTTCCATCATACTGACTACCCCGTCCTCCCAAGGGAACTGGCTGGAGCACCCCAGGATCCTTTTCCGAACAAGTCCCCGCGCCTTCACTTCTCTCCTTCTTGCCCTTAGATGAGCTGCTCTCCTTTTCCTTCTTGGAGCCAGCTACACTGCGTGACGCCTTCGCAGCCTTCTCTGAGCCCTTGGGAGCAACAGCAGCAACCAGGCCTCCTGCACTGGTACCATCTCCTGAGCGACCCTGCACCTCTTTCTTGTTTGCTGCTCCCTCACTTGGAGAGAACAAGGAAGTCCCTGGAGTGGGCTTGCTAGTGTCTTTGCCACTCTTACTCCTTTTGGATTTTGATTTGCCTTCCTTCCCTTGAGGACCTGGCACTGGGGTGACAAACTTGATGTTGTCTGGTAGTGTGGCCACAGCATTGGGAGCTGGTATCCCCACCTCCTTGGAGCCTGACATTTCCAGTTTCTGCTGGTCCTTTTCCAGATCGGCGTCCAGGTCGATGATGAGATTCCCTACTCCAATGTCCCATTCATCCCCACTGTCGTATGTCTCAACCGGGTTTGCATCCACTGCTTTCCCTCCGCAGGCTCCACTGCTCAAGGACATCTTAGAGTCAACGTCCACCTCAGGATTCAAGGCTCTTCCTTGCCCCCAGCTTTCTTATTCAGCTTCAGCTACGTTCTTAGACCTGCCTCCTTGGTCAGAAAATGTCCAGTGGACAACATCATTGCTGGAAAAAGAAAATGTTAAAAAGCTGTTAAAGAAAACAATACAGGCAAGGAGAGAGCTGGAAACAAACTCCCAATACAAGCTGAACCCTTCCTGCGTGACTCTCGTGCCTCAGTGAGCAAGACAAGTTCAATCATATCTCCAACCATGTCACTCTGGACTGAGAGAAGGTAATTCCCATTCCACCTCCTCAGGGAAGAATACAGTATTTCTAGTTGTTCAAGACTCTGTCTGTGGTGAGTGTTAACTAGTAGTCTTCTACAATTAGCTGCCCCTTCCCAAAAGACTTAACTTCTCTTACCACTGCCAGCTGGCACACCTGTCTGATTCAGTACAGGCCCCAACACAGCAGAGATTGCAGCCGCAACAACTCTGCTCACACCCCCTTTTCTGTGAGCTGCTTGAATTATCAGTGACTCAGAACATGATCTAGCAAAAGCCTTAACAGCTCTCTATTAACAGGGCCAATCCCTACTAAAAATAGTGTACATATTCCTTGTCATTCTAGTGCTGAAGAAGAAAAGCCTTATCGTGGTTAAGGGAAAGAATGAAGAACTGGGGAAAATGCAGATTCAGTGTTTGACTGCAACCAGAAATGTGGCTCTCAGAGGGACTCAGCCTATCACTTGATTCCAGAGAAGCTTCAAAGTCCTTACCAAACTCCTGGCTGGAACGCATGTCCACCAAGTAGGGTTCATATAGCTTTTCCTATTAAATATTTAGGAAGAAAAATGTTTTCTTTGACTCTGCTGAAAGACCTACTCCCAAAAAGTAGAATGATTTTCTTCTTTGTGATGCTAAGATTTAAAGACCTGACTAAAAGAAAGACATCAAGGCTTTACACCACAGGTACATAAACACAGACAGGCTTTACAAGGATAATTTGTCTGTCCAGGTCTTCTGGCTTAGGAGACATAGAGAGAAACATCACCTAGAAAAAAACAGCAACTAATGTGTACCATCCAGGAGTTATTCTATGATAAAGCCAAAAGTTTTGTTCTTGCTTACTTCTCTGTGCACCATCTTTCTACATCTGTTTACAAAACAAAACAAAACAAAACAAAACAAACTTTAGTGACACACTTGTGTTAAAGGAGCAAGCCAGTGGTGTCACAGAGCAACCTGAAAGTAATTATTTCACAAGTAAGTGACTCCTACAGGACAAGGAATGTGACTGTCTACCTACTCTGTTGTAACAATGACTACAAACTAGGGTGCTGAGGGGCAAAGGCATTTGGAAGAGTAGGGCTATGCCATGTAAGTGTCTGAGGTTTAAGCAAGAGGTTTATACCTTAATCTGCAGTTTAGCTTCAGACTTGAGACGCTCACAGCAGTTAATTACTGTTTATTAGCAAATATCAAGTCCATAAATCTTGCTTCCTCCAGGATGAGCTAAATTAAGAGTGGGGGAATAAGATGTAACAACCAAGAGAAGAAAAATTACCCCATGAAAGAAAGGTAAAGGAACCATACATCCTGAAGACTCAGAGAGGTGAGGACTTTGAAAGTGACCTATGAATTCTAAAGAAATCATTAGTGAACTGTTTGGATTTTTTAATACTCAAGAAGACATGGTGTCTAAGAGTAGTGTATAACAGATATTTGTTTATTCACCTAATATTCTTAAGACTTATTCTCTAGGATGTGGTAGGCATCAAACAAATGTCAGAAAATACAGCAACTAATCACAGTGTTAAGGCAGTAGAACTTGGTTCTGAAAGCAATTCTCTTGCAAGGGACTAAGGGCATTTCTAAGAACGAGAATGCTTACACTGAATTCCCATAGAGGATTATTACAGCACAGTTCCTCCCCAGACCATAACGTAGCACCTCCGCAGTCTCTTTAGCTGTGGCTAGGCTTATATCTCTTCCACAGTAACTAAAGCGTCACCTACCATCTCCAGAGCTGCATTATCATCAGTGCAGAATTTAGTCACTCAAGGACCTCACGTTGTTTTACCCTTGGAAAACCACTATAACTTTCCTTACATACAAGAGACTTTCCTCTAGAAAATAGGGTGGTAATAAAGAGAGACTGGAGGAGGAGAGAAAATGAAAGCACATGCATACCATTCTGCTGAGAGCTCTCGCCTCACTATGTTGGCCGACTCGTGTGAGAGCAGGATAAAGTCAATGCCAATAAGGAAGGAGAGCATTAGGAAGGTAACAGGCTAAAGTGAGAAGCTATGATTTAGCTGAAAGGACAAAAGCACATACTACTATGGGAGGGTGGTAGAGTGCTTGCCTAGCTGCTCATCAAATATATACAAAAAAAGAACGACGACGAAATTAAGCGTAAATCAGTATCAATTAAAACCAGAGCAATCTAAAAGGCACAAAAATAAATCATGCAATAAGATCATGCAAAATTATCTTTTCAGAGAGCAAAGGGAATGAGCAATAAAAAACAGTAATAAAGGAAACAGATGCCATATTTAGTACCACTGAAGAGATTGGAATAAGTGGGAGAAAAGCAACCTATAAAGACAAAATACAGGAGCAACACCTTGTGTAGACAAAGATTTTTCATGTAGACTGGAAATGGTCACTACATGTTCAGCAAATTCATTATTTAGAGACAGATCCTCAAGCAGCCTAAGATTGCTTCAAACTCACTATGTAAAACTCCTGACCCTCAAGCCTCTGCATTCCTAGGGATGTCACACCTGTACCAACACGCTGAACTTTTTTTGAGACTGGATCTCCTTATATTGCCCAGGCTGATCTTAAACTAATGAGCTCAAGTGAGTCTTCTACATCTGTCTCCAAAACACTTGGAATTACAGGCCTGTGCCACCATGCCTGGCTCTGTGAGACCAGTGTTTTTAAAACAGGAGATCTCAGCCAGCCAGGCAGTGGTATGGCACACCTTTAGTCCCAACACTCAGGTAGCTCTGTCTGAGTTCAGGGCAAGCCTGGTCTATGGAACAAATTCCAGGATAGCCAGGGCTACATAGAGAAACCCTGTCTTAAAACCCACTCCTAAAAGAGGACTAGCACAGGCTACTATGGTCTAAAAACAAAAAACAAAAAAAAAAAAAAAAAAAAAAAACCACTATAAAGCCAAACAATGATCCAGGGAGAAAAGAAAATCTACAGAATTTAAAAGGAAATTTGCTAGGAAAGAATCTTATACTAGAAGCTATTATAAAATAAAATCTCTTGCTGTCTCTCTTTCCCCTACCCCAAACAGGGTTTTTCTGTGTAACAGTCCTGGTTGTCCAAAGCCTGGCTTGGTAGACTAGGCTGGCCACAAATTCAGAGGTCTGCCTGCCTCTGTCTGGAATTAAAGGCATATGCCATCATGCCTGGCTGTAAATAAATGAATCTTTTTTTTTTTTCTTTTTTTCGGAGCTTGGGACCGAACCCAGGGCCTTGTGCTCGCTAGGCAAGCGCTCGCTAGGCAAGCGCTCTACCGCTGAGCTAAATCCCCAACCCCAATAAATGAATCTTTTTAAAAACTTTACACTAGTGGGTCTGCTGGCAAAGCTAGTTGGGAAGATAAGGCAGGAGGCTCACAAGTTTAACAACAGCCTGGACTTCAGTTAAATTCAAGATCAATCTATGCATCCCGGTGTGATTCTATCTCAAAAGTAACAAAAAACATTTTTGAAAAAGCAAATCAGTTGGGCTAAATGCCCAAGATCCTAGCTTCAATCCCAGTACCAACAGAAGAAGCAAAAGTCAAATAAAAAATTTTTCACTGTGAGATTGTTAGTAATGAAGATTTCTATATATATATATATATATATATATATATATATATATATATATATATATATATATATATATGGGGATGGATGTTTTGCCTGCATGTAGGTATGTGTGCCACATGCATCCAGTGCCCCCCATAGAGGCCAGAAGAGGGCACCAGATTCCCTGAAACTGAAGTTATGGATGGTTGTGAGCACCATGTGGGTGTTGGGAATTGAACCGAGGTCCTCTGCAAGAACTCTGTGTGTGTGTGTGTGTGTGTGTGTGTGTGTGTGTGTGTGTTGGAATTAAAGTGGCATGTGCCACTGTCTATGTAGCAAGTACTCTTAACCACTGAGCCTTCTCTACAGCCCTGTTTTCAGTTCTTTAAGTATGTATGTATGTATGTATGTATGTATGTATGTATGTATGTATGTATGTATATAGTCAAAAACTACATAGAATACAAGTTCCATAAATGTAAATAATTCTTGTAAATATAAATGCTAAATTGTATAATCTGAAGAAAAATTCAATATAAATATTAAACACCTTTACCTATTAAAATGTTCTTTCCTAGAAAACTACCTAGAATGTCTGAATGTCTAGGACATAAACTAAAAAGGACATATGCCAAGGAATGATTTCTAGTGGCCCTGGTGTTCTTTCAGAGAGCTCATCTCCTGTCTTTGACAAGAAAGGATTATGTAAGCATTATATTACTCCAGCCAGGTGACTTCAGAATCCCAGCTTTCAAAACTCAGCAGGCTCCATAGTAACTTTGGTGGTACATTTCAAAATATACACTGTAAAAGTGCCAAGGAGTCTTTAATTAGCCTTGGCCACAGCAGCCAAACCATTTCCCATCTGTTCCATACAGCATCCCTGGCTTTATACAGCTAATAACCAGCTCTGACAGGTCGTTGCAGAGATGTTTAACCTTAGGAGGTAGGATAACTATCACACTGGCTGGAAATGAAGAGCAGTGACCTCTTGCCTCCACAGATGAGAGAGTGCAGAATCAGGACAGCCAACACTGTCTCGGAGCACTTACACGTGCAAGAACTTCTGTGACAATTTTCCTCACTTTTCTCTCCCCCTGTGTAACTGTACTCCAGTTCCCTATTTAGGATCACCACCCACCAGATTCTGATGTCATTTGTTCAACCAAAACTTGTGCCATCTATGCTGTTTCTGCACATATCAGCAAGAAACTCCTGTCTGCACGACTGTGGCTAAGGGACCAAGGCCATGACAATCACCCTTCCCTCTCTATACCCACATAAACCAGTTACCACCAGACCCAGTTTCCTACTTGGAAGCCCAATACAGCTCCTGGCCTACCTGCCCAGTGATAAAATCATAGAGCACACACATAATGGGTCATCATCTGCCTGTTTTGAGGATATTTGTCATAGGTCATACATACTATTCCTCTACTATAGGAATAAATCAGTCTCTTCTACAAGGACAAGACTGAAAGTGGCTCCCTGCCCTGTTGAGAAGGCAAATTGACTACTGAGACATCCTTACATGTAAGCGGAACCATTCTTACATGTTTATACCCAAAGAGAAGCACCCTAAGGACTTCAAAAAGAGGGGGTTCTATTCCTAACCACCACAGACAATCCAGTCTAAACAGAAATAAAGCATGCAATGTTATCCTCCCCTCTTTTTAGGGCTTTAGATCAATTTTCTTGTAGGCTTTGGGCTGGACAACTGACAGTTATATTGAAGTGCACATAGTCTGCTTACAAAACTAACATCACTCACATGTAACAGTCAGGTAGTCATCTCCAAAAACAATGCTATATTCATTCTTCCTTCTTCTTTTCTAATAGCTATGTAGCCATGTCTGTTCTGGTATTCACTCTGTAGAGCAGGATGGGCTTGAACTCAAATCCACCTGCCCCTGCCTCCTGAGTGCTGGGATTAAAGGCATATACTATAATCACTTCTGGTTTTTTTCTATAGTTTTTTAAAAAGTGAATTTAGAATCAAGAGATGTGATTTCAGGGGCTGAAGAGATGGCTCAGAATAAAAGTACATATTGTTCTAACAGAAGATCCTGTGTTTAATTCCCAGCACTCACACTGGGCAGCTCATAGATACCTGTAACACTAGCTCAGAAAATCTGAAACCTTGTTCTGGTCTGACAGGCCCTCCCACACCTGTGGCATATACATGCACACATAAGTAAAAAAAGAAATATATTTTTAAAAAGGAAATGATTTCAGAACTTAAATTTCCACTAAAATTAAGCAAGCTTCATCATTAAATATTACTTTCTCTTATATGAAATGGAGGAATTCTAAGCATGTTCTGAGAACATGAAACTAAAAATATAAGACAACTCAAATTCTCAATGATTGAAATATTGGGCTATTTTATGGTTATCCTTCATTAGTCAACTAAGTAGCTTTTTTTCTTTTTCGTCCTTCCTTCTCCCTCCCTCTCTTCTTTTTTATTCAATTTAATAAGCAGTGTCTCACTATGTATCCCTGGCTGTCCGAACATAGACCAGGTTTACCTCTGCCTCCCAGTGCTGGGAATCAAAGGGATGTGCCACAATGCCACACTTTTTGTTTTGTTTGTTTTTAAATACAAGGTCTCACTATTCAGTCCAGGCTGGCATTGAACTCAAGATCCCCCTGCTTCCTGTGCACTGAGATTATAAGAATGTGCTGCATCACCTAGCTACAGGCCATCTAAAGCATTTAAAAGAGTTAAAAAAAAATTAAGGAAGATTTAAAACAAATCGATTTACAGATTGTACTGATAACCATATGAGTCCTATGAAGGGAAAGAGCGGTCATCTTTTCTTCTACAGACTGGTCGAGGGCCTCCTTTTAAAGGATTCCTACCCAGCTGGGGATGCAACACAGGCCTCCAAGAATGCTCGCCCAGCAGGCCTGGTTCAATTCTGAACTAGGAGTGGGAGCGCACAGTTATAATAAAAACTTGGGAGGGAGAGGTAGGAAGACTAGAAGTTCAAGATCACCCTCACAAAGTAGAGGTGGACATTTTCTTCAGTGGTAAGTTGTGTATTCCTTCATATATAACCTCTAACCTACACTCCTGTAAGTAACCCTAATTAAATTCCTTGGTTCACACAAAAGGAAAAAAAGAAGACCTCAAAATAAAACAGGGACTAGGAAGAGGATCAGCAGGAGGGAAGGGGCAAGAGGTAAATGGGTGTAAATAAAATAAAACATATATGAAAATATTGTAATGAACCTATTGTTTATTTAATATATGCTAATAAAATACTGCCCCCACTTGCTATTCCTACTTTCAGATGTGGTTCAGAAAACCTTATACTATAAAGACTGACAGAAAGAGTCCATCTCGTTTCAACATCTCTTAGTCCCAGGGTAGGCAGCTCAGTGGTGAAGTGCTAACCTGTTATACATAGGGCTCTGGGTTCAATTGCCAGTACCACAAAACAAAAATCACTCAGGGTCAATGTATGAAGCTCATGGTTTAAACACATCTGGACTCTCTTCCAACCCACCCAACTATTGATCTAACGTGATAGCCTTCAGATATAAATTGTGTGAAGTTCAATATGTGTATGTGCATAGACAGCTGAAAATAAATCAACAGGATACAATCAAGTTGCTGGAAAGGAATCACATTGTATCATCTTCCCTGAATTTCAGATGCTGCCTTGAAACCACATGGTCCTAGGTGGCCTCTGATAAGGATAGTGCAGCATGTAGATCACCCTGAGCTTACTCAGACAGAAGAGTAAGTCTCCTCTCCACCTGCAGCACTACAGGAGAACTCACTAACCAACTCAATTTCCACCCAGGGCTTTGTGAGAAAAACAATCAACTTCCCTCTGGGTCTCTTCCTTACATTACATTAATTTATTACATTAATTACTGTAACAAAGGAACTGTGTCATATCCTCAAGTAACATAGATCTCTGCTGAATATCACCAAGGGATGAAATATTAAAAAAAAAATAGACTAACTGTACCGATCTGAAAAGACAGATCCAATCAACTGGGCTCACCTGACCATGTTTCACATAAGGACAGCAGAGTGAAATTGTAGTAACATTGTCTCCAAGTCTTTCTAAGCTGCAGCTCATGAATAGTTTTATGGTCCTTTCAGGCTGCTATTCCCAGACAAAGATTATGAGGCTTGACCTGTTTTATTTCACATAAGCAACTGACATTTCTACCAGGACAAAGCTACTCAACAGAGCCCAGGTATAGATCCTTGGTTATTTATCAATATCATTCTGTGTCAGCCAATGTATTTCATATAAGATGAATGGCATATTAAACCTATAAATAATTCAGCCCCAACTCTACAGAGATTCACTTTATGAATCTGACCTATATAGGAAACACTTATCAAGATCTGTAAGTAGGCCAAAAAGCAGAAGGCAAAGGTTCTCTGAAGTATTAACAACAACAAAAACCCGCCACTCCATTCCTGTGCAATTAAAGTACTATATAGTACTTTATAGTTTATTTTCCCCAAAGGGAAAATTATTACTGTTGTTGTGTATAGGAGAGCTCAGCTCAACAGTGAGAGAATACTTGTCCCACTGTACAGGGCATGGGTGAGGCCCTGGCTTCCAGCTCTAACACAAGGGATGGAGGAGGACAGCATGATAGCACATGCACATAATCCACTCAGATAGCTGAAAGCAGGGGAACACAAATGTGAGGTCAGCCTGACCCTCATAGCAAGTTCAAGGGCAACTGGAATACATGGTAAGACTCTGTCACAAAACAAAACCAACATCGACCAGCTAGGGGAAGGTTATAAAACAAAGCAGGTTCCATGATTCTCAAAATGTTTAATTGCTCTTTAGTATTTTGTTAACTTTCAGGCTCATCTATTCACAATTGCTTCCAAAATAGAGCTAGTCCAAAACCAGATGTTATAACCATAACCAACTCATGTAAACCCCTATGAATAGATAGCTATTCCTTGACCTACAATGTTATAGCTCAACAAAGTCATCACAAGCCGAATATGTCCCCACGCCCAAAATACATTTAGCAAGCTTCATCTATAGGCTGAAGATGAAGCTTCAAAATTCAGTGTACAACAGAGTATGACTGCCTATCACTATGACTAAGTGGCTACTGGGAGCTGCAGCCCACCCCGGAACTTTCCTGATACAGTCCAGATACATATAAATGTCAAAAATCAAACTCTGAAAAATAGCCATCTAACTTTCAAGAAAGGATCTGGAATTGGCTCCTATTAAATATGTATAATTGTTTTATGATCATAAAGTCAAAAGAATTCTAACTTAAGTAGTTAGAAATTGAAGACTGACTGTATCTACTTTAAAAAAAAAAAAAAAAAAAAAAAAAAGGGTGGTACATGCCTGTAGTCCCAGACCTCAGGAGGCAGAACAGAAGCAAGTGATCTCTGAGTTTTAGACCAACCTAGTCTACATAAGTCAGCCAAAGTTACACAGGAAGTCACTGTCTCCACAAGAAAAACAAAACCAAAAACAGAAACAGAAAAGATGGAATTAGAGGACAGAAGGATGGCTCAGCAGTTAAGAGTGCTTACTGCTCCTGCAGAGGCCTGGATTATTTCCCAACAACCACATAATGGCTTCACAACTCTAGCTGTGTAACTCCAATTTCAGGGGATAATACTCTCTTCTGGCTTCCATGGGCTCCTGAGCACACATGGTGCACATAAACTCATGCAAGCAAACACATAACTAAAATTCTTTTTATAAAGGAAAAAGTTTTTAAGCTAGTAGACAGATGAGCTTATACTTAAGTACACAATAAATATAAAAGTTCTATCAGACTTCAGCATCCATTTGTCAGATTCGTCATGTCGGAAGGTAAACACTGACCGGGTAGAAGAATGAGAAAACACTGTAGAGTACTGGGAAAGTTCTAGATAGGAAACAGATTTGTAGTCATGTGGCTTAACAGAAGATTTTATATAAGATTTGTGCATTTAGCAGGCACGGCGGTGTTTGTCTTTATCCACGTGCTTGGGAGACATAGTTCAAGACTAAATAGCAAACCATTACAAACAAATGAACAAAGATAGACAGACAGATAGATAGACAAAATACATTTACAGTACTTCACTATGTAACAGAATTGTGAAGTCAATTCTCTCCTTCCACCTTTACATGGGTTCTAGGAATTGAACTCAGGTTGCCACACTTGTCCCTCGGGCACCTCTACCTGCCCCTATTTAAAGCAATATATCAGTGCAAAAGGAATCATGCCATTAAACATCACAACTTAGGATATTTTGAAGGGTAACAGAAAAGGAAAAAGAGAGAAAAGGATTAACCAAGGTACAGACTATGATTCAATATATGACCTCACGGTAAGATCTTAGATCTGAAAATATTAGTGAAAGAGAAATAATAAACGAAAAAGAAGATATTGATATTAAATTTTACTGGGGGGGGGACTTACATGAAACACAAAAGTGAATCAAACGGCTCAAATAAAGATCAACTCAACATAATGATTGCTGACCAAACCAAAAACCTGTGACATGACCATCTTAGGAAGAGTCAGTAAGGTACAGGGACAATAGTACAATACAGTATTTATTATTTATAACATACAGGAAGAGATAGCACAGTGGCATGTATCTAAGTCCCAGCTTCTCAAGAGGACAAACTAGATTAACTTACTGAACCTAAGCACTTGAGACTAACCTGAGAAACATAGAGACCATGTCAAAAACAAAGAGATGGATTAAATATAATAAACATTAAATATTAGAAGAGGTTGCTTTTAGAAAGCAAGAGTTAAATAATAGATTTGATTGTGATTTTTTTCATTAAATGTTCAGCACTGTTCCTCTCTTACACATACATACACACACACACACACACACACACATACACACACACACACACACACACACAAACCTCCCACCATTAGATACAGCCCAGCTCTGCCTCTGAATGAGCTCAACCCTAGTTTCATTGTTTGACTTTTAAGAAAATCAAGGAACAAAACACTCTCTTTATTATCATTAATAAACCGATGTTTCTTTGGTATTTAGTTTATAGGACAGAGTCATACATAAGCCAGGCTGATCTTAAACTCACGAGTAGCTGAAGAACACTCTGAACGTCTGACCCTCCTTCCTTCACCTCCTAAGTGCTGGGATTACAACCCCAGCCACCACACCAACCTAACATTTTTAATAAAACAGTCTCCCAAACATTCCAGGATACTCTTAAAAGACTAAGCTGAAATTTACTTAGGGACTGGAGAAATGGCTCAATGGCTAAGAGCACATACTGCTCTTTCAGAGGACCCAAGTTTGGCTTCCAGCATCCACATCAGGCAGCTCACAAGCACCTGTAACTCTAGCTCCGAGAGACTGGATAGATGCCCCCTTCTGGTGTCTGCAGGCACCTAAACTCATGTGCACGCATCCACACACACAGACACATAACTAAAAAATAAATCTTTAAATTGAACATGGTGGCAAAGGCCTTTAATCTCAGCGCCTGAAGCCTGCTGGAGCACAGAGTTGCGACACATGAGCTCACAAGGGTGGCATCCTGCTGCCACCAACAGCCCCTGAGACCCTACTTTCCCCTTTGAATTTTAACTCCTACATAGTAGATAAAGCTCCCCTGCTTTTCCCTTAGGAAGTCTGTCCACTCCAGCTTGGAAGGGGAGCAAGACAAATAGGAAAAACACCTCATAGGGTTCTAGCTCCAGTGCTAAACAAGCAAAACAAAAACAAACAAAACCAAAAAACCAGAAACACACACACACACACACACACTTTTTGTGGAAGATGGTGTGAAATGGGGCAACTGAAGAAGGTATGGCTATAAAAGGACACATGAGGGACCCTAGTGCTGTGGCATTGAACACACTATGATTTTCTACATGACAAAATGGCACAGAACCAGTCAGTCAGTCAGGCATGGTGGTAGTCACTTTTAATGCTAGTATTTAAGAGGTAAAGGTAGGAAGAGAGCAAGACGATTCTAGGCTACAGAATGAATCTAAAGTCCACTTGGACTATATGAGATGCCATTGTCTTAACAAACAAAGTAATGGGCCAGCAGACGGCTCAGCGGGTGAAGGCACTTACTGCCAGACCTGACAACCTAAAAGTTCCAGACCACAAACCCACAGTGGAAGAAGAAAAACAGCTTTCACAAGTTGTCCTCTGATGTATGACCCCTTTCCACCAATAATAAAAGTTAAACATACACATAAGTACACATATATATATGAATGCAAGAAAATTTGGACAAACTCTAACCAGCCTATGAGAATTTCCAATATTGCAATATTGGACTACATAGTTTGGCAAGGTTCAGAAAGACAAATGCTGCATGTTTTCTCTTATATGTATATCCTACTTTTAAAAAAAAAAACATATGGATTTTATTTATTTAGTCCACTTTGCAGTCCAAGCTGGCCTCAAACTGACAAATCCACCTACCTCTATCTCTAAAATGCTGGAATAAAGTTAAGTATCACCATGCCTGGCCCCTAATTTTTATACAAATGTACTTACAAGGGAGTGAATGTGGTTAGAGGCCATAACACTAGAAAGGGAAACAGGAGGAGGGAAGGTAGGTTTTAAGAAAGGAGGGTAGGGAGTGTGGAACATGTAGAAAGAACTCTGGCATAGAAGTATAAAGTATAAGGGTGGGTAGGTGGCAGGAAGATGAAGTGGGCATCGATCAAAATGGAGTATGAACCAGTAGTTAACTCCAACACTGGGGAGGCAGAGGTGAATCTCTTGAGTTCAAGGCTAGCCTAGTCTACATACTGTTCCAGGCTAGCCAAGGCTACATAATGAGACTCATCCCCCCCAAAAAAACAGGGGAAAAAGAAGTGTATAGAAATTCTATGAAGAACACCTTTGATTCCAGGCACTTGGGAGGCAGAGGAAGGTTGCGTTCAAGGCCAGCCTGGCCAATGACAGCCAGGGCTACACAGAAAAATCCTATCACAGACAAACAGACAAACAAACAAGCTATAAAGAAACCTGTTAGTTTGTGTACCAACAAAACAAAAACTAAAAACAAAAATTAAAGAAAAAAATCTATTTTTCTACTTTAAAAACCTATAATCCCAACACACGAGAAACAGAATCAGGATTAAGTGAGTTCCAGTCTTTAAAAACCCTGACCTGCAAGTGGGGAAGACAGTTAAGTGGGTAAAATCATTAGGTTTGATACCCAGAACCCAGCATTAGAAAAAAACAAACAAACAAACAAACTAATAATGCTGGTGTTCTCTTCTGCTCCTTCTTCCGTCATATGAGGATATAGCAGGAAAAGATCTTTTCTGAGCACAGAGTGAGCCCTCACCAGAACTATCCTGTAGTTTTACCTCAGACTTCCTAACACTGGCATGCTCATCCTGGTGGGAGCCAATAATTCCTGGAGATTCCCAGATGACATCTTAACTTTGCAGGAGAGAGACTCTGAACTTCCTTTTCTGGTCTCCCTTGGCAGTGAAGCCATCTGGCTTGCTTTGTTCTCCTTCAGTTCTATCAGGTACAGCATAAGCTCTGTCAGTGTCCATTAGACCCAACTTTTAATGCAACAGAGTTGCTTGTAAAATAAAAAACAGCTGGGTGGTGGTGGTGCACACCTTTAATCCCAGCTCTTGGGAGGCAGAGGCAGGCAGATCTCTGAGTTAGAGATCAGTCCGGTCTACAGAATGAGTTCCAGGACAGCCAGAAACAAAAGAAACCAAGAAAACAACCAACCAAACAGCAACAACATAGTAGGGCCTGGTAAGAGAGCTCTAAGACCAATAGCTGTTCTTGTAAAGGACCTATAATTCCAGTTCAAGGTGATCTAATGCTATGTTCTGTCCCCCACATGCACCAGGCAGGCAAATGGTCAACAGTCATCCATACAAACAAAACACCCATGCACATAAAAATAAACATAAAATAAAAATTAAGCTCTTTATGCATGAGCCCCCTTTCCTGGACACATATAGCTAATCACCTCTCATCAAAGAAACCTCTTTCCATCAAATGGAGACCATCACAGGAATCCACAACAGGACACAAGAAAGAGATCAACAGATTGTGGGGAGCCCAGACCCAGTGGATACATCCACACTGAAGCTCCTGTAATCTATGGCTCAAAGAACTTCATAGGAACTAGGACGCCAGCTGTGAAACGCTCTCTCCTAGAAATGGCTGCAAACCCGAGACTGGAACAATGGCACTATCAATGAGCATGTTAATGTGAAAAGGGGAGATTTTTGCTTGGGCTCACTCCTAGACAAAGAACTTCAGACACTAATAACTGCTGAGAGAGAAAGAATTAGCCTCTTCCAGAGATGAGCCTCCTTATTGGTTGTTCAACAAAGTGGTCAGCCTTGTAACCACATATACACACCAACAACAGAACAGACTCAGCAGGCTGTGTGCCTGTGTTTGTGCATACACCCACACACATACATATGTGTAACAATAATAATCAAAGAAAAAGAAACTATCAATTCGAGACTGTGGTGGGAAAAATGATAGGATTCAGAGGGAGAGTAATTGGGAGAGGCTATTCTATTACTATTCATTAATATCTTTCAAAATACAGGGGAAAAACCCCCTAGAAACCCAAACCAAACCCTGAAGTGGTATGCATCTGAAATTCCATCACTGCTATAGAGAGATGGGAGGTGGGAACAGGACAATCAGGAGATAGGAGACAGCTGGATGCTCATGGACCAGTTAGGCTGGCGTAAAACACAACAGTAAAAACAAGAGACCATACCTCAACAAGGTCGAAGGTGAGAACTGGCGCAAAGTTGTTTTCTAACCTTCACACATGCGGCATACACGCATCCTCATTCACACATTCTCTCTTCTCACACAAGTTTTACAAAACTATTTTTAAATTTCTCCAACTGTAGAGTTAACACATTTTAGTTACTTAGCATTTATAAAGATAGCTACTTAAGTATAATGAATTCACTTCTGACTTGAGAGGGAATTCTCAAGGATGACACTAAGGATGGACACTAAGAACTGGTGATCAAACCTACAGGTTCATTCCATGGTTCAGCAAGGCTTAGTAATCTCTTTAAACAGAGAAGCTAGGAACGCACTGCAGTGGTAGGCCAGGTGCTCATTCAATTCTCAGCATGGTGAAATTGATGGTAGTGGTGGTGGTGGATGACGACGACTGGGGATGTAGTTCAGTTAGAAGAGCGACTGTCTAGTATATACCGAGCCCTAGGTTGAATCCCCAGCACTACATAAACCAGGCGTAGAAAGATATCCCAGCACTAAGGAAGTAGAGGCAGAACCAGAGGTTCAGAGTAACTGCTGATTATAAGTAATCTGAGGTGAGGCACAGCATGTGAAACCCAGTCTCTACATGAATCAACAAATAGAAACGAGCTCTGGGGTTTGGATGTGGGCAAGTATAGCAGCACAGCACACAACTGTCAGCAAGATGAGGAGGAAACAGGTTTTAAACTGTTAGGAGCTTGAGAGACTGCTCTGCGGTTAAGAACACTTACAAATCTTGTGGAAGACCTGGGTTCAATTCCCAGCACCCACGTGGCAGCTCACAACCATCTGTAACTCTTGCTGCAAGGGATTTAACACCATCTTCTGACTTCCATGAGCACAAAGTACAACCAGAACAAGACGGTAACACATATTAGGCACGTCTTAGTTTTATGTAGTGGGAAAACTGTTATTTATTTCTGATTATGTCCTAATGATGCCCAGCATTTCCCAGGCAGCACACTGACCCAGTTTTTCTAGGAATCGCTTACCAGAGCTTCCAGTTTCATTTGGGAGTTACCACTGTTAACTAGAAATTACTCATCCTGAGAAAGTGCTTGAGACTTTCTGTTATTTTTTATTCAATTCTTGCACTCTGAGGTTCACCAATGTTTCATTTTGTTCATAATATGTAGTCCTGAAATAAAACCTCAAAGGGCTTCAAATTCTTATCTGTCTGGGGGTACATTTCTCAAATTCTAACATTTGGAAAGTGGAAGCAGGAGGACTAAGAACTCAAGGTCACACTTCTTGGTTCATTCCTCAGTGCACTAGCCCACTTCCAGTCTTGGGAGCATGTTTTCCTTCCTTAATAAGTGATCTCTATTTCTACTCCATGATTAATTTAAAAGGTGAGACCTTTTCCTCTCTCGCCTCCTAATGGCTGCCAGGATTTTTACCTAACCTGTACTGCTTTTCTTTTAAATTCCAATAAAATAATCCTTGAGCTTAAGAGGTCCAAGGTCATCTTTGGCTACATAGTGAGTTTCCAATAGCCCGACCTACACAAGACCCTGTCTCATTAATTAAAAAAAAAAAAAAAGTGTCTCAGCAGTTAGAAATGCTTACTGTGTAAGCATGGCCTCTTACACTGCTGTAACACCAGCACTGAGTGACGCAGAGACAGATAAAACTGCTTGGGCTCATTGGCTAGGTGAAAAAAACCCAGCCAGCTTCCAGGTTCAGGGAGAAACCTCATGCCAAACAAACAGGACAGAGTGATAGAAAGCACCTATGCACACACATCACACCTTAATGTCACAGAAGAACTGTAATACTGCACTTGTTTGTACACAGTGTGCTTGAGAAGGCATCTTCCTCTATCGCTGTCCACTTACACTGTGGCAGGGACCCACGCACCCCATCCCCATCCCCACTCCCACCCCCACCCCACAGCCACAATGTTACTGGGGTTACACACATGTTACTGCAGTCAGCTTTTACACAGGCCCTGAGAATCTGAACTATTGGTCTTTATGTTTACATGAAAAGCACTTTACCAATGGAACCAGATCTTTAGGATTTTTTTAGGGGTGGAGGGTGGGTTTCCAGTCACGATTTCTCTATGTATCCCTGGCAGTCCTGTAACTCACTGGGTAAACCAGGCTATCCTCGAACTCATCCTCGAGATCCACCTGCCTCTGCCTCCTGATTAAAGTGTTGGGATTAAAGGTGTGCACCACCACAGTTCAGCTTTCAGACCCTTAATACTTCACTTACGGATAACATTTACTGGGGTGGCAAAATGGTTCTGTTGGTAAAAATCGTGCGCCAATCCTGGAACTACATTCAAGTAGAGAGAACTAACTCCACGAAGTTGTCCTCTGACCACATGCCACTCGAACTAGAGCCACATACAAACAGGATGAAAGCAAAAGAAAACAGAAATAACAAATGCATTTATTCAAATGCTAAGTAAGATTGATGCCATTACCTAAATGCTTTTATATAGGACTTATCATCAAGATGATGTTTGGAGGTAAACAGCATGGTACAATGGAAAAAGGAAAAGGTAAAGAGGGGTTGGGGATTTAGCTCAGTGGTAGAGCGCTTGCCTAGCAAACGCAAGGCCCTGGGTTCGGTCCCCAGCTCCGAAAAAAAGGAAAAGAAAAGAAAAAAAAAAAAGAGTACAGGAAAAGGTAAAGAATCACAGACTGTTGAGGTAGGTAAGGGCGCTTGCTGCCAAGCCTAACAACCTGAGTTTGAACCCTAAGCCCCACACGCTGTTCTCTGACCTTGGTGGATCTACCACAGCATGACTATATGTATGTACATATATATCATGTAATACCCAAGGACAAACACAGATAGACATCTGTTATTACTTATCCTAGCAGCTCTACCTGTGTATGTGTAGACATGTGCATGTTGAGGTCAGATAACAACTTGTGCTCTCCTTCACCATATGGGTTTTAGGACCTGAACCCAGGTCGTCAGGTGCCTTTATCTCCTCAAGCCAAGCCAAGTCATCATCTGCTCTTTTTTTTTTTTTTTTTTTTTTTTTTTGAGACAGGGTCTCGCTATGCCTGGGCTTCACCTTTCAGCAATCCTGACTCAGTTGTGTTGGGACTGCAGGTGCATGACACCATGCCCACTTTGCTGCCTTCCCATTTTTTTTTTTTTTTGGTTCTTTTTTTCGGAGCTGGGGACCGAACCCAGGGCCTTGCGCTTCCTAGGTAAGCGCTCTACCACTGAGCTAAATCCCCAGCCCTGCCTTCCCATTTTTATCAGTGCTGTTGTTTGTTGAGAGGATTTCACTATATAACCTAGACTGGCTTTCTGCTTGAAATCCTAATGCCTCAGCCTGCTAAAAAAAATATAGCCAGGTGGCGGCAGCACAACACCTTTAATCCCAGTATTCAGGAGGCAGAGGCAGGAGGATCTTTGAGTTCAATGCTGGCCTCATCTACCAAGTAGTTCCTGGACTGCCAGGGGTGTACGAAGAAACGCTGTCTTGAAATATGAAATCAAATAAACAGAAACCTTCATTATATAAAGAGAAATTTCAAATTTGTCTTTCTAGTTTTGCTTGATTTTCATGTTGCACCCAATCCGTTTTTCTGTGACTTTTCAAGACACTCCTTTCCCCTCCCTATACTCTCTAAAACTATTGACTAACCATCTGTTTTGTATGTCCTGTCTTAGGGTTTTACTGCTGTCAACAGGCACCAAGACCACAGCAACATTTAATTGGGTCTGGCTTACAGGTTCCAAGGTTCAGTTAATTATCATGATAATCATGATATCAGTTATTAATCACGATAAAGGTGAGAGCCTGGCAGCATCCAGGCAGGTATGGCACAGGAGGAGCTGAGAACTACATCCTGATCTGAGTGCTACTAGGAGAAGACTGGCATCCTCAGGCAGCTAGGAGGAAGTTCTCTTTGCCCACCCCCACAGTGACACACTTCCTCCAACCAGGCCACATATCCTAATAGTGTCACTCCCTGGGCCAAGCACATTCAAACCATCACAGGTCCTTTTAATCCTTTGCTTTAACATTAACTTCAAATATTGATATTTCTTTTGGGGGCAGGACTGTGTGGTTGAGATAGATAGGTTTGGGATAGCTCTGTGTGTCCAGGAACTATGTAGATCAGGCTCGCCACAAACCCTCAAATTCATAAAGATCCACCTGCTTCTGCCTCCCAAGTAGTGGTATTAAAGCCATGTGACTCCACACCCAACTGTAGCTTTTATCTCCTATATTCAGTATATTTCTATCTAGCTCTGGATTACCTGGAACTACCACTTACACATTCTGAAAATGTGTGGCTCCTTCAGGTATCAAATACAAAAGACCCTTAAAGAAAGGCAATGGGAAGTCTGCCTAGACACTCGCCATTAGAGTCTACAGACTGCCTAAAAGTAACAGATTTTCCTTAGCATGGATGTGAATTTCAGAACTTGGGGGGTGGGTGGGTGGATAGAGAGATGGCTCAGAGGTTAAGAGCACTGGCTGCTCTTCCAGAGGACCTGGGTTCAATTCCAGAATTCACATGGCAGCTCACAACTGGAAGAGCCTGCAACTCTTCCAGTTTTAGGCTGATCTGACATCCTCACACAAACATATATGAGGCAAAACACCAATGCACATATAAATATAAACATTGAAAGAAAAGAAAAAAAAAAAGAACTTTTAGGGCCTGGGATTGCAACCAATTGGGTGCAACATAAAAATCAAGCAAAACTAGAAAGACAAATTTGAAATTTCTCTCTATATAATAAAGGTTTCTGTTTATTTGATTTCTTATTTCAAGACAGGGTTTCTCTGTATAGCCCTGGCAGTACAGGAACTTGAGGTAAGGTGCTGGCCTGACACACAAAATGCATTGTGTTTGATCCCAAAAACAAAAACAACACAAAAAACATTTTAATGTTATGTGTCATAAAGAGTCTATTTAGGTATAACGACTAATAGGTCCTCTTGTACACTACAACTGTATAATCTGGTAGTATACACAGTTAAAAACAGAGCAGACAGGTCCCAACACTGCCTTGCACCTCACCTACAGTGGTGGTTTGAATAAAAATGGCCCCCATAGGTTCATATATTTAAATGCTTAGTCACAGGGAATGGAACTGTTGGAAAGGATTAGAAGGAGTAGTAAGTATGGACTTGTTGAAGTAGGTGTGGCTTTACTGGAGAAAGTGTGTCACTGGGGAGTAGGCTTTGAGGTTTCAAAAGCCTATAGCTGGTACAATCTGTCTCTCTGCCTGTGATTCAGAAAATAGATCTCTACCTATCATCATCACCATGGCCTGCAAGCCATCATGATACTGCACTAAGCCACTGAAGCTGTTAAGAACCCAGTTAAGTGCGTTCTCTTGTAAGAGCCATGGTGTGTCTTCAACAGCAGAAGAGTGACTAAAACAGCTACTTTCAATGTCATAAAATAGAACCAAGAGGCTATGATGAGATGTCTACAAATTGCACCAACACAAACCAAGGACAAAAATATGATATTCTAGCTTTTATTATTAGTTAGAAACATTAGCTTTCCAGAAGTTACTAAAACAGTGGTCTTTCCTATCAGTTTCATGTGTTAAAAAAAAAAGGGGGGGGGGGTGATGGGTCCTGGCAGTGGTAGCACATGCCTTTAATTCCAGCACTTGGGAGGCAGAGGCAGGAGGATCTCTGTGAGTTTGAGGCCAGCCTGGTCTAATTGAGTTCCAGGACAGCCAAGAAACCCTATTCAGGGGAAAAAAAAGAAAAAAAAAAAGGAAAAAGAAAAAGGCGACGGTGTAATAGGAAAAATAATTAACTACAAAGGCTAGAAAGTCAAGGGTAGAAATCAAAAGTGCACGCACGCACACACACCACAGTACCTGGACTTTACTCACAAACTGCTCAATTAGGTAGTGACCCTACTACGGCATAGCCTACATGTTGAGAAACAAAAACCCCAACCTTCACTTTTTAAAAGTAGGCAGTTTGTTTTGGGTTTTTTGGTTGTTGTTATAAATTACTTTGTGCATATGTGTATAGAGCGTGCACACGCATGCATGCACATGCTCACAAGTATGCATCACAGTTCTTGTGAAGAGCTTGGTAGGAGTTGGTTCTCTCCTTCCACCACCTGAGTACTGGGCACTGAACTCAGGCTATCCTGTACCTTTACCCCTGAGCTGCTGCACCACTTTGTGATGTAGGGCCTCACTACGTAACTCAAGCTGGCCTAGAACCCACCAGGTAGCCAAAGCTGACTTCTAATTCATGACCCACTCACCTCCACCTCCCAAGTGCTATGACTATAGGCATGGCCATGTTGCTGAGCCATGGTCTTAGATTAAAGAGCTAAGTCCAACCTGCTGAAGCCTTACTAGAAAGAAGGGCAGCGGGGGTTGGGGATTTAGCTCAGTGGTAGAGTGCTTGCCTAGGAAGTGCAAGGCCCTGGGTTCGGTCCCCAGCTCCGAAAAAAAGAACCAAAAAAAAAAAAAGGGCAGTTAAAATTTTGGCCTTTTCTTCTTGAGAAAGGAGAAAATCTAGAGACCTAACTCACCCATGACTCCAGACACCCAAGGCCTAGCCAGCAGAAATGCAAATCCCATTCTTCAGGGAGCTGCTTCTAACCCTGGTGTCTTCCAGACGACTGGGAACAACTGTCACTGTGACTGACTTCCAGGAATGCCAGCCAGCAGAAAAGACTTAACAAGTAGCTATTTCCCTTCAGAGTCACCTGGACGCTGGAACAACTGCAGACATTGCCTCTTCCTCTCTGCTGGGCAGAAAAATCAGCCACCAATCTGAGGAGTCTATAACGATCCAGGAACACCAATGCCAACCAATCTCATTGAAAGCTGCTAACCTCCCACTTGATCCCATTTCCAGCCTCTTCACCCAAGTTTGCTTCCCCCACATTATTCCTCCACCTTTTAATACTATATAATTGCTTACTGTGCTTATTCAAATCTTCTTTTAGAAGACACAACCTGCTAGACACGGTGCCTCAAGCCTGTAATCCCAGCACTGTGGAAGGCCAGGCAGGAGGAAGGCTTCAAAGCCAGCCTGGGCTCAGAGCAAAACCTCTTCACTCACAAAGATAATCCACAGTGTCTGGTTTTGACGTGGTCTGTCTTATTCACAGACACCTCGTAAGAAGCTGAACAGTATCTCACATACGGTAGGAATCCAATAGAATGAGACGAACCCCTAAGAAGGTCAGCAAGACCTAGAGTACCCAGTACTATTTCTCTAGCAGAATCAGGCTGCTCCTGTGAGTAGCTCACCTTGCACACACTCTGCACACACCCCTCCAAGTTAGCGTGCACGGAGCCCGCAATGTCACAGCAGTAAGACACAACGCCTGTCTTGAATCAGAAGGGTTTCTTAAGCCAGTCAGTCTGCCTCGTTCCTAGTTTATTCATTTTTGGGTAAAATGTGTTGAATGGAATTTGTTTTACTATAAAAGAGGTTTGAAAAAAAATCACAGGAAGTTGCTTCTTTTTTAAAGTCTAAGTCTAATTCAATTCAGCAAACATTAATTATGCATAATTATATTCAAAGCATTGGGTTAGGAATTACAGGGGGACAAAAGAACAGGGAAGACAGAGCTGTCTTACAGAACTTAGAATGAGATAGGAAAAAAATACATCCACAAATAATTATCCTTTAAGGCAGTGTATGATAAAGTGATAAAGTCCTGTAACAGAGATCTTAGACTCCTCCCCTCCCCCCCCCCCCCACACAAAACCTAGAGGGACATAGAGAAAAATGAGATCAGTTCTGGAGATAGGAGAATGAGTAAAAATGTAGGTAAAAGGCTTCCAGAAGGGCACTAAGCATTGTACTAGTTTAAAGGAAGGTATGGACTGGGGATGTGAATGCCTTGGAAGCACAAAAGAGCATTCCAATAGGAAAGAAAAACGAACTGAAAGACACAGGGTAAGTTATCGGATGGCCGACAACGTGAACAACACACGTTATCGGGATGGCCGTAGAAAGCTATGGATAGACGGAAACATAAAATAAAGCTGAGGAAGGCCAGATTTGATCAAGACAAAAAGATCTGCAATAAGCCAAGAAGCAAGTGAGAATGGTATACTGGCTAAAGGCTCTTCCCCATAGGCTGGCAACTGTTCACATCTTAAAACCTACAAACAGCAGAGGGTAGAATAAAAGTGACTTCCACACGTGCACCACGGCACCCACCCACACATAAAATCACACACACACACACACACACACACACACACACACACACACACACACACACGAGAGCTAAAAATGATTTAAATAATTCACTTATTTATCTTGGTTTTTTAAGACTGGGTTTCTCTGTGTAGCCCTGGCTATCCTGGAACTCACTCTGTAGACCAGGAAAACACTGAACTCAGACATCTACCTGCCTCTGGCCACCCCCGACAAAGTACTAGGATTAAAGGTTGTGTGCCACCACTGCCCAGCAAATAGTTTTAAATATTAGCCTACATTAGTAGGTTAGATTTCTTTATATTTTTTTAAAGTAAGGGCAAAAAATGTTCCAAATTACTATTTTAAAAATCTATGCTAGGTCAGGTATGATGGCACAGACCTTTAGTGAATCCCAGCACTCAGGAAACAGACAGGCAGATCCCTTTGAGTTTGAGCAGTGTGGTCCAGGCCAGTCAAGGCTACATACTGGCATTCTGACCATAAATAAATCAATGAGACTGAAGGCTGGGGAACTGGTGAGATGGTTAGGAGCACAGATCAATAGGACCTTGATTTAATTCCCAGCACCCACATGGTGACTCACAGCCATCTATAACTCCAGTTGCAGGTGATCTAATGCCCTCTTCTGACCTTTGTGGGCATCGAGTATGCATGAAGTGCTTAGGCGTGCACGCAAGCAAAGCATTCACATACATAAAATAAAAATAGTTAAAATTTAAAGAAACAAAATAACCCACCTCCCCAGAAGTCCATGTTGGGTTTCTTTGTTACTTATTCTAAAACCAAGTGATTTTCTTTTAAAAGCATTTAAATTCATAATTACATATTCATTAGTTGACTATCTGCTCATTAGACTACATGTCCTAGTAGAACAGGGACCATGCCTGGCCTAGCACAATAATTAATTATAATATGGCAGCAACATGTAGTACAGAACAAAGAAAGAACATGCCATGAGATTACTGCACAGATGTACAGAGGAGAAAACCTGAGCTAGATCAGCTAAGGAAAGAAGTGAGATAAACAGGGCAAGAGAGATGGGTCAGGGCTTAAGAAAGAGCACAAAGTACACAAACTACTCTTCCAGAGGAGCTGGCTTTGATCCCCAACTCCAGTCCCCGGGGATTGAATGCCCTCTCTTGACTTCCATGGGCATGACATTAAAAAAAAAAAAAAAAAAAAAAAAAAAAAAGGAAGAAAGTCAAGTAAATGGAAAGCAGGCTCTTCAGTAACTGGCCAGATGAGGTGCTAAGTCAACAGTCGTGAATTACAGAAATCGGAAGAACAGTAAGAGGATGCAAGCTTCAGCAAGTTTGAACTGAAAGTACATATTAAAGCTCTAAAAACGAACCTTGTACTAGACTGAAGGTAAGCATTTGAATTTCACACCAAACTTCAGGATTTGTAACTGAAGCTTACAAGGTTTATTCATAGCCAACCAGTGTAGAGAGAATCTCTTATAAGCATCATCTGTCAATGAAAAGGCTTATGGCTAATGGCTGAGGCAGGAAACAGGAGGTGGGACATTGGCAGGGAGAGGATTCTGGGAAATAGTGATAGAATTAAGGGAGGCACTAAGATGTGAAGGAAGAAGTGGGTCAATACTGAAGGAGAGGTAACTAACCATGCAGAAGACATAGAACAGTATGAATGGGTTAAGTAAGTTACGAACTAGTCAGGGAATAATAAGCCAAAGTTTATGGTCTAGGCATTTAATAATTAATAATTAATCGCAGAGTTATCATTACAGGAGCAGAAGCCGGGAGGATTAATTTTTTTATAAACCAGCAGAAAGTGCCACTTAGAAACATTGCTAGGAATGGTGCTGACATCACACCAAAAACCTGTAAGCTATATATTAGCAGAGCAAATACAGGTAATGGTAAGCAATGTGGCACCACGCATCCAATGTACCCTAACAGTGTAACCCTAAGAGAGATCTGGATTCCAGGCTGTGATCTGGTTCCAAAGGTTGTGTGGCACCTATTACCCTGGCCATTTGCTAACTGGATTCCCTATACTCCACATGACATGTACAACAATGCGGCTCTCCACAGGTACTGGAGAGATGGCTCAGGGGAGCTGCCAAGCCTAGCAACATGAGTCCACTCTCTGGTACCAATATGGTGGAAGGAGAGAATTAATACCATAGAGCATAATAAGGCAATTTCAGAACTTGCCTAGTATCAGACAGCTCTCACCTCCAAGGAAAAATCACAGAAGAGAAAAAACCCAAGGTTTGCCCTGAGTGCTGGACTAGATATGATGTAATGGGTATTTGCCATTTCTGATTTCTGAACTCTGACCCAAGAACAAACCGCAAGAGAAGTATGAAAAACTCAACCCTTTTGGATCTAGATGTGTCTCATTCATTGATCTGGCTGCTCACAGCCCAACTACTACTGCTAAAGCAAGGGAGGGGGAGGGGAGGACAGCGAGGTGAGAAGGAAGGAGGGGGAGGGTCTGGGTTGTGACTACAGGAGGACAGTAATTAGTGCTCTACTCTGCTGGAGAAGTCTTCAGGGCAAAGAGTCAGGATGGGCGATGAGAGAGGGAGGGGGGCAGCACAAGGAGGTGCCACAGAGTGACAGGAGAGGACCTGCAAGTTTATGAACAATTCAAACAAAACAAACCCATGACAGTGCTTGCCTCTCCAAGTCTACAACCTAAATTCAATCCCAAGAAGCCACAGGAAGGAAGGAGATGGGGACATACACATACACACACACACACACACACACACACACACACACACATAAATACATACATATATACATACAAACATAAATACACACACATACAAATTAGAACCTTCACTCTACTGGGTCTACTGAGCTCAGAGAAAGACATCTGAACTTTAGAACAGTTGATATAGTTTCTTTCCTTTTGATACTCTGTGAATTCAATTCCTATGACTTCTCTTGGCTATACCCATTCCTGGGTATGGGTACATGATAAGAGAAGGACCATTGGTATAGAATATTATCACAAAACAAACATTAAGTTACTTGTTGATAATTTTAGCCTGGGGCCAAGAGTGGTGGTATTTGTCTTGTAATGCCAGCCCAGGTTACACAGGAAGACACCATCTCAGAAAGAGATGAGAGAGCAAACTGCCTCAATGAACATGGAGATGGGAAATCATGCTAACTGAAGACGGTAACAGCAATCTAAAAGAAAAATCTATGAATTTTCAGAAATCCTCAAAATATATTGTTCCAAATCACAGGAAATGCAGTAGTTGCTTTTATTTTATTGTTTTTAAAATAAATATTTAATAGAAATAGCTCTTTAACATCATTTGGCCCTTTGGTGATAATTTGGTTTTAATAAGTAACATTAGGAAGATCAAGAAAAAGTTATAAAGGCGGGGGGGGGGTGCTGCAAACTGAAGAAATGCAAACTTCGTGGAGGAAATGATATCTGTAAAATAGAAGCATGCAAATTTTTTGCATAAGAAGCTTCAGGTGACCTAGCAGAGCAAAGTCAGTTGGACCCTTTGCAAACAACTATCTGGGCATCCTCCCAGTGAGCTGTTTCACCATCGAGACAGCAAAGCATTTTCTGTTTCCCATTTCCTTCTAATAAGCAAGTCCTAGAAGCACTGAATTACCACTATTTCCTTCCCTTTCATGGGGCAGAAAGCCAGAACTTCCAGAAGTACAATAGGGCCACGTAGGGCCATGACTAAGGCATGCTATCAGAAAAGAATCTTTTTTCTCTATTCCATTACCAGCTCACTCACAAATCAACAATAGGCATTAAGAAACGTGAAACAAAGTGCAATTTCACACATGTGAGCGGAGCCTACGCCACACAGGACTGAGTATTTTCTTGTCAGTGTGGCATGTGATTCTTCAGCCACCTGCTCAATAACCCTCTTCAGCTGCACAGCTGCTGCTGACGCCACACGCCTTGCTAGGCAGGTGCTTCGGTGAATTACCTGTTCCCTAGTGAAAAGAGTCCTTCACTGACACTGAGTGGACCCAGAGCCTGCCAATCAGCACCTCCCATCTTCACTCTGCCTGTCAGAGACGATATGAAGGTGCTACTTAACATACTGTGAGGTTTGTGTTCTGTTCATTTTCATTGCAATGTTGCTCTTTTTATTTTTAAAGAAGAAAACTGTTTTTAAAAAGTAAAGTAGATGTGAGAATTAAGCCGATGAAAAGAAAACTTGCCACACAACCACAGGCTATCTTATCTCCATGCCTGGCCAGAGTCCCATCCACGCTAGTTTTCCACAATGAAAATAATAATTGCTAAGCTGCCTTTGGAGCAGTGGAAATATTAAGATGCCTGGCAAAGAAGTAGAGAGAGGAAGCGAGAGGCAACTACTGGAGAACAAATATCCCTTATGTTTGTATCCTCCATGCCTGAGCTCAAGCTCAAGTGTTGATAGTCAGATAAATAAGGAGTGGCAATTCCACTTAACAGAGCAATCAGTAACCCCTCAACAAATTATCCTGTTCCAGGCATTTAGCTGCTAAATGCTAACTATAACATATTAGTACAGGAGCCATATCCACACACACAACATAATCATAAGCACTAATGTGTCTAGCTATAAAGACTTCACACAAGGAAATATTCCTACCAAGAAGGTGGAGGTGAAGAATTCAAAGTGACTTCTGAAACATAGTCACTCAAAATGCTATCTAAGGGATGGCCACACTCAAAGGTCCAATTCTGAGACTACTAAATCTAATCAAGGCAAACTTAATGAGAGGGTCTGCCTTCACTGGCAACACTCAAGAAAACACACTAACAGCCCAAGAAGAAAAAAGCCTTAAATTCAGTTTAACTGGGGCATGCTAAGAAGCCTGGGACATACAGTCTAGGGCAGACAATACTTTAGTAAGCCTTAAAGACAGTTCTACTATAAAAAAAATTAAGTGTCTAAACAACCTGTTCTCTCCTATCAAAGTCCCACCATCTAAACGTAAAGAAACTCAATGATATAAAAGGAAAATGGTGGGAGAGACCACAATTAGCACTTATTGTCTTGAAAGACCTTTACCCAAAACCAAAGGCCAAAGTGCCCATTCAGTGATAAACTACAGAAAATGGTTAGCTAGCTATTTTATCCACTATCTACTGAAGACAATCCCCTGTGTATATGTAATTGTTACATATTTACAGTAATCGATTATATATATGTAACTGAGAGAGACAGAGACAGAGGCAGACTTAATGGTACCAAAACACTGCTTGGAGACTTTCATGACACCGTCAAGGATATGATTCTTCCTATCCTTCTCTAATACTAGATCCAAATGATTTTTAGCAGTTCTGCTCTGTGGCTAATTTCTCTCCACAATACCTGAGAATCATCCTCTCTAGTTAAGTATTGTATTATAAAGGGAAAGTTTTGTTTTCAAAGCTTGTCTTGGGCAAATTAAAGCGGCTTTTTTTTTGTTATGTAATTATTCACCAGGAAGTCACCATTTAAAAAGGTATCTGGGTGCAGGGCAGAGGTGCATTCCTGTAATTGCTAGCACTAAGCAGGCTGAAGCAGAAGGATTTTGAGTTAGAGACCAGTCTGGGCAACTAGTTAGTCCCTATTGGGGGAGGGGCACCGGTTTTGACTCCCCTATCTTACTTATATACTGGTCTTTAGTGGTTTTCCTAAGAGAACAAACAAAAATAACTGCAGGAGAGTCTCATTTCTATACAAAAACATTTAAATACGATGTTTTATATAAGTACAGAACCCTCTTCTTGCAGTCACCTTCCTCAAAGGTCTGCCACAAAGCATGAGGGTGGCGTGTCCCAGACGCTATTCCTCCACAACTTAGTTACAGGCTAACCAAAGAGGCAGGCACAACATGGCTGGCATCCTCTATTCTTCTGAAAAATGTGTGCCAGTGAGCCCTGCATTGTTCCTCACTCAAAAAGAAGAGCCTTTCTGTCTGGCCTCCTCCAATGGCAAGCCCCAGTCTGGAAAAGGAAGAAAATGGCACTGAGGAGCCTGGGAGATGGAGCATATCCAAAGCTCTCAGACAAGACTTGAACCTATGACCTTCACTGTGTACACAATAGGCGGGTGAGAAGGACCGGTTTATCTCTGCTGCAACAGTTCTCAGCCCTGGGGTAGCACTCCCGATAAAATGACACGATTATTGTGTAGCAGCAGAACAGTCATCTCTCACAACAGCCTAAACCAGCACTCCCTTCCCCAAGACAAAGCAGCAGGGGTGAAATTAACTCAAGGCTGCAGTGCAAAGCCTAATACAGAAAAGAGAGGCCTGTGGGGGCTTAGGGACTCTCCTCAACCCCTGGGGCTCTAGACACATGGCTGGAAACAGACAGGCTTTCTCCCCCATCTTTCCCACTCTCATTTAGGTAGGAAGCGGTTTCTGAGAGAATTTAATCATCTGTGATTTGTTCAGAAATATTCCCCCTGAAGGGCTCTGCTCTCTCCACCCTGTGTGAGCCTAATTCCTAGAAGCCGAAATGACTGTTTGCCGCTGCCTGTTTCACAAACACACATTAATTGGTCAGATGTGTCTCCTCCTCCTCAGCCCCAGAGGGAGGAAGGAGAATGTGAGCAAAGCACAGAGATGATCCAACCGTAATTACACATAAAGGGAAAAGAGGGCAGCATGGGTTTTCCAAACAGGACAGGGTCTCAAACCCTCCCGGGGATACAGGGACAGCAGTTTAAAGTCCAGGCCTAGGGATCCCTCCATCTTGAAGAAAAGGACAAGAGTAAATGTGACCTAAGACTGGGAAGGCGCACACACCCACAACCTACTGACTGCACGCTCCCAGCCACCTTGCTCCCCTTCCCGGGCCGCGCACACGTCCTGCTTTCAACCCGACGCTCCCGACGCTCCCCCGAGTCCCTAACGAGCCCCAGTCGCCCCGGGGCCCCCTCAGCGGAGCCTCAGAAAACTCTCTGGCCTGCCCCTACCACCTGGCCAGACCAGAGACTATCCTGGGTACCGCCGCCCTCAGCCCGAACCGCCCGGGCCACGCTTTGAACTTCACCTCAGGCCCCCTCCCCCACCCACGCAACGACCCCGCTTTCCCCGCACACACCTTCCCCTCGCTCCGCCCCGGCCCCCCCAACCCCCACTTCCTCCGCCCGGCGCCGCTGCCCCGGCGCCCTCCGCGCCCCTCGGCGCCGGGCCTCCCTCGGCGTCGCCTCCCCCCCTCCCAGCCCCGGCTCCACACAAAGCTTAGACTCACCGCGCGGCCGGTCCCGGGAGCCGCCACCTCCGCCCGCCCGGGGCCCCGGGCCGCAGAGCCACCACTGCTACGCGCCCCGGGCCGCCATCTGGGCCGCGGCCCCTCCCCCTCCCCGCCCCGGCTCTCCGCCCCTCCCCGCGCCGCTCCGCCCCGCCTGGCCGGGGCCGCTGTGTCCGGGGCTGCGGGTCTCTCAGCCGCCGCTGCCGCCACCGCCGCCGCCGCCGCCGCCGCCGCGATCCCGGACAACCAGGGCAGCCTGGAAGACCCGGACACTGGATTCTCGTGCTCTCGGATCCGGATTCCGTGCGCTGTGGAGTCTGGAGCGGGCGAGTGCGCGAGGAAACCCGGAACCTGGATGTAGGAGCTAAGTCCTGGGTCTCTAAATGCGCTGTTGCTGCGAGCCCTGAGAAAAGAATGCTGGAAAACCTGGCGGGCGGGTTGAAACTAAGATAAGCTCAGAAGCCAGGGCTGGACAGTTTGAACCCAGTGCTCTCTCCTCGAGCAAAGATTTCTGGCTGGATAAGACTTCTCACCGAAAAGTCTCTGGAGAAGCGTTAGATCTTAAATGCAGATGTTTTTTCACCGTGGAAAGAGGAAAGACCATGGGATCTGAACATGAACAGATCTACAAAGAACAGAAGACAAGTGCACAGCTCTTGATGGTCTCATCCATTTTGCCGTTTAGTTCGGCAAACTATTTTAAGAAAAGAATTTAGGGTGGGGGTTGGGGGACGGGACACGTGTCGTGGCGCACGTATGCAGGTCAGGCGACAATTTTCGAGAGTCGCTTCTTTCCCCCTACCATTTGGTTTTAGGGATCAAACTTAGGTCCTTTGACTTGGCAGCGCGCAACTTTACCTACTGAGTCATCTCACTGGCCCGCAAACTCCTTTTTTATTTGTCTTAAGTTTTTTGATTACCGTTTGTTTTCCTCTAGAGTACCGGTTTATAGAGCCTTCTGTGTCCCTTTTCACCTCACCATCCAGTATCACTAAATCCTACTGCTTTTTATCTTGAGCCCTTTTCTGCACTCCATCCCACCATCCTATCACTATAGATTGTGGCTTTTAAACCTGTTATCCATCTTCAGATTGCTCAGCACACCATCTCCTACACAGTAGACATTCTGTTCATGTGTAATTGAGCCCTCCCACCAGTTGCTTATGAAACAGCTTCATGACCTAAGATTTCCACCTCCTACCACAGCAAACCAGTGTTTATCTTAATTCTCTAGAACCCCCATCATGCTCTTCCTGTGTCCTTAACATTTTATTGGGCTATGCAGTTACCTTTATTTTCTTATTCTAAGGGCATTCTTTACTGGTGCCATTCTAAATAGCATGTGACTTATGTGAATCATAAGGTCCCTTCACTCTCCCTTGCTATCTCCACAAAAAGAAAAGGAGGGTGGGAGGGCTGACAGCTTAAAGATGAACACTAACCGTCTAGTCTAGGAAAAAGTAATAATACCCTTTTAGTCAATAGTCACACTGTTCTTGGATAGTAAAGGGACAGAACTGACTCGGGGACAGCCAACTTTCCAATCTATATGCTATATTACAAAATGAGGGTTTACTTAACAGAGAGGAAAAACAGGGTTTAGTGTTCTATATTTCTGTGATTTAATTAAGTGTTTAACATTGTAGAAATAGACTAAAACAATTGGGGGACAAGTAAACAGTTCTACTTAGCTTTTAATCAGTTAGCTGACTCTGACTAAAGACAAGGATCTAATGCATAAGACAGTAAGAGAATCTCAGGTTTTGACTTCTTATATCTCTAGAGCAAGTATTGGCAAAATAATAGCTCAAAGAACAAATCAGATTCACCACATGTTTTGGCAAATCCTATGAGTTAAAAACTAGTTTTTACATTTTAACAATAATTAAATAGAAGAATATATTTTACAACACAAAAATTATATGAATCTGGTGTGGTGGTACAGACTCCAGCACTTGGGAGCTTGCTAAATTCAAGGTTAGGCCTGGGCTTGAACTGGGCTTACACAGAGAGACTGTCTCAAAAGAGAGTCTCCAAAAACAAACAAACAAACAGTTTTACTAGATGGAGCCAAGCTTACTTACTCACATTCTCCACGGATGTATTTGCAGTTCAACAGCAAACTGAATGGTTTATAAAACCAAAGCCATTTGCTACCTGCTCTTAATGGAATGACTGCTAAGCCCTGCCCCCTGCTGTTCAGTTCAGAAGTCACCAGCTACATATGAGCTATTAGGGCACTGAAGATACAGTGACTGAACAAATGAGGCTTTACTTAAAATTGAATTCAAATTTAAACAGAGTGTGGCCAGTGGCTACCATATTAGACAGCACAACTCTAGGGAACCACCTGCTTCTGCATCCCAAATGCTGGGACTAAAGGCGTGCAACCACCATGTCCAACTAGACTCTTCTTAAGTCTAATGTGTGCTTTTCTACTCATGCCCAGAACTTCTTTCCTGACACATCTCTCTGTGGATTTGGGTACCCCCTTCTCCCCCCTTTTCCCTGACTCTAATCTCAGGTACTTTTTACTGGGATTTGTTTCTGGGCTATCCCATCTTCACAACTGAAATTCAACATCCTGTCAGTTTACATTTCCTCTCTTGTGTTCACACACGTAAATGGACATTTATTCAAGTTCATTGTGACGAGGATGGCACTGTGGCTGTGTTCTTTTTTCTCTGCAGGAGAGAAGTAGAAAAGCTCTCTGCAGGCTGCATCCCTTGCTGCCTTGGAGCTGTTGGTGTGGATCGCCTCCTCCCAAACGCATTCACAGAAGCTGAGAATAGCAGATGTATGCTTGCTATTTGAATCTCAAGGAAGAAAATATCCTTTATCACTGGACTGACTTCCGTCCTCCCGGCCTGACAGACCCAAGTTAGCTGATTTCTCCAGATTAGTGGCTGAGCTGGTCAAGTGAACAGCCCCATGCCATCTAATCGTGGCTAGGCCCCACATGGCATTAAACAAATCCTCTAAATTAAATGGCCACCACATGAATGGGCTACAAGAGAGACAGTAATTAAAATGGAAAAGATTAAGTGTCATAAATCATAGAAGCCCGTAACTATACTTATTTGTAAATGTAATCTTTGAAGTGTCTCACATTTACATGCTAGGGGGAAAATGGGTTTACAATAAAATTCCAGTTTAAAAAGAAAAGACAGGACACTTAGTTCTCTGTATTAGCTAAAGAAGAAGAAAAAAAAATCCAAATTCTTTTTCTTTTTTCCTGTGTGACAGGGCTTACTATATAGCCTTTACTGGCCTGGAACTCAGAGACCACTTGCCTCAGCCTCCTGAGTGCTGGGATTAAAGATGTATACTCCCATATCTGGCCAAATTCTTAACTATTCTAAGTACTTCTCTAAGGATAAGATCTCATCAACTCTAATAATTTCTGATATGCACTATTATGAGCTCAAATAAAGGAAACTGAATCTTGTCTGGAAAAAAAACAAAAAAAGCCATTTCCTTTACTGTATAAATTAATGGCATCTTAATTCAGTCATTCAAAAGGGAACACAGAAGCAGCAACAGAAAAGCAACTCAGAAACTCAGAACTTCCTTAGGCAAAACTACCCCAGTGTAACAGGGCCAGAGAGAAGTGTCATAATACACCACAGGCTATTCTTGGACAAGTTTGGACTCAGGCTACTAAGAGTTTCCATCCGACTTTAAATTATACTATTCATCAGTGAGCAACTGAGGGCCATCTACCCGCAAGCTTCTCCCACACTTCCTCCCTTGGGTCTCAGCAAACAGAAGAGAGACCTTATACTACCACTACCATGTGAACCAAAGACAGACTTTCTCAGCCTAACCATGAAAAGGAGAAGTTTCCAAGTAGTCCTGCCATTTATTTATGTGGTTCTGGCTGTGTATTTGAGAAGCTGAGGTGGGTTCTCACAAACTTGCAAAGCTTGGGCTGAGGAGGTAAGCTGTTGACATTCCTGACTTTTTTCTTTTAAGGTGTGCACACAAATTATCCACATAGACAAAGTAATCTATACTCTTCTGTACAAAGGCTGTCTTCAAATAAAAGAGCAGAGAACCCCCCTTCCTTGTCTTTTCTCATTCTATCTTTCAACTTTATTTTGATATTAAGAGAGCCAGACAATTTCAGCATAGAATTTGAGGTGCTACTGCTTGGTAAACTATTAACTACAAAATAAACACAGTTTTGCCTTCAACAATGGTAGGGTTTCCAAGAGGCCAAAAAGACATCTCTGAGGTTAGTACATGCCATTAACTGTCTTCTTCCACTTTCCACACAGAGGTCCAGCAGAACAAGCGAGGGTACTGCCTGTGTGCACCACTAGGACTGGGATCTGATAGGGCTTCCCTGGGAATCCAGAGGGGTCAGTCCCCATAGGACCAATGCTATGCAACAAGCAGTTCACAGCTGAGTGAGCATTGATGTGGACCGAGTGGAGGCATTTCAATGCAAATAAATGCTGAATATGTAGGATTAAAGAAAGGGAAATCAATCTTTTTCATAATACAAGGTACTGTTTTTTTCTTTCTCACTTGCTCTTTCTTTTTTAAGTCAAGCACACAAACTGTTGGAGAGAGTCCAACATCCCCAGTGTGGTCGTAGTGTTTTAAAGAGCAGAACATTTAAAATCATGAACTTCCTAGGACCCAGCAACTGAGATCCCAGGAGCACTTTAGAAGAGCCTCAGAAACAAGTGATTCCTGAGAAGGGTTAAAGGGACCAGTGAAAAATCTCACTTCAAACCAATCCTTATTTTTCCAGGCATGGCTTTCAGGATATTTATAGTTTTAAAAAGGCTTGCTTTCCACATTAGAGGGCTTTTTGATGTATTTACCAAAGGATTGTATTTCTAGTTTTTCTCTAATTGTCCCATCTACATGATACTTTTGCAAACAACACTAACAAAATAAACAGGGCAGCTTCAGGCTGCATTAGCAGGTGGCTTCCTCACTTCCCAGTCTAAGCCATATTTTCAAACTAAAGCACAAAGAAATATGTCTTCATGTTATCTTTTCCAGAAAGAAAGAAAACCTGCTAAGGATGGGAACTCTAGCTTCCACTCTGAGAGACTTGGTTAGAAGCTGAGCATGCCACTATTGATCTACACATTGGCACTTGAGAGGCTTTGGCAGGAGGACTTTGTAAGTTCCAGGCAAGCCTGGGTCACAGAATGAGACCCAGTCTCAAGATGTCAAAAGCAGAACATTTGGTAAGAACATTCTCACTTCATCACAGGCTTATATTAAACAAAGACTCCTCCATCATCCTAATATTCTCCATTCTATTATTTTGAGAAAAAAAATTAAATTCAAAGAGTCTCTTGTAAAAATGTTAATATATGTTAAGATTTTCCTAATTACAAATACAAATCTCACAGAGGAAAATAATTTCCAATTTGTTCCTTCCTGTTTTGAATTTAGTTCTGAGGAAAATGTCAAAGACCTAGAATTTTTAAAATGAGTTTTTATAAATAACATATTTAAAGATTTTTGACCCACTACATAAAGAATCCCATCCTTTAAGAAAAAAATATACAGATTTGGTAAGAGTTTAAATTCTCAGAGACCGAAGCCTGGTGCCAAGCCTTTTAGCTTTCTACTGCTTCCATCCCAAAGGACCAGCGGATAGCAATTTAGTACACAAGACTCCACTATGTTGTATAGTTCCTTTTTTCCTGGGTCAGACAGCTTTATTCTGCTTCATTAACCCCTTCTTTGCTCCTTGATGGATCTTGGAATCCAGTTTCCCTGTAAGAGAAAAAAGAAGTCTCACTCATTATTTATTTTTATATTTGCATTGCAAATCTTTCCTGGCCTCCTAGGTCTTCTGGTTACTGTGTTCCTGTCACATTCAATTATCTTGCTTCAGGACGCTGGACATTTCCAAACTTCAGGGTTTTATTTTCTAAGAAGAAAGCAGTGGGAATACTGTAGACATAGACAGACAAACATACACAGACACACAGACACACACATACACACACACACACATTTATCTAAAGAATTTAAGTAGCTAATATTTCTAACTTTGTAGGTTATGATGTGTGATACTAACATAAATTTTCTAAAGATCACAGACCTGTAGATAAACAGAAAAGAAGAAAGGACAGGGGCATGCTATACAGAAATGCACTTCACACAGTAGGAGACCCATTCCTCTGACCTGTTAACTAGCTGAGTACAAAGCATGAACCTCCCTCACAGTGGGAAAAGCGGTTCAACTCATCCTTTTGCTGTCTCATACTTAATAGGGGGAGTGACCTGAGGCAGTGGAGTAGAATCCACATAAATGCTTTCCTGACAGAGGGTCCCTATCACCAGCTAAGGGGGTAAAGGTCATAGATTATATGGCTCTTCTAAGTGTTACACCGAGAAGACAAGCAACCTCAGCGGCTGTCAGGTTTATGCAGAGAGCTGCACTCTGGAAGCAAAGGATCCCATCTATTCGAGAACAGGTTGGTCTACGTAGCAAGTTCTTGGCCAGTAAAAACTATACATAGCATGCCTCTGCTTCAAACAAAATAAATCAAGAAAAAGAAAACAAAAACAAACAAAAAACCAAAATAAAGCCTGCTTGTGTCTCTTTTTTCTTTTTGGTTCTTTTTTTTTTTTCGGAGCTGGGGACTGAACCCAGGGTCTTGCGCTTCCTAGGCAAGCGCTCTACCACTGAGCTAAATCCCCAACCCCTGCTTGTGTCTCAAGTGATCCAAATGAGAAATCCTCCAATGATGTGATCTTGAAACTGACGCCTTGATCTACCAGGATGTAGCTTATTAGTGAAGTGTGAGCTGTCTTTGAAAGCATCTATTTCATGAGGAAAAATTTTCAAGTTCCTATTTAGTCTGAGAAAAAAAAGCTTAAAAATTTATTTTTTTCCCTCAAAAAGCCTCATTTAGGTCAACAGTGATGACGATGCTATGCTACTAATATAGAAAAGCTTCATGCAGAGTCCTGGTACAGGGCAGCCTGGCACGCTGTGAGCACATACCCAGCAGCACTGCTACTCAGAGGTTGCTTCTTTTCACTTGTTGAGCAATCGGATGTGACAGAATGAACTCTCACTAGAAGCTGGTTAATACCTGTATGAACCAGACAAGTCATTCAGCCTCTCTGGATTTCAATGGCCTCATTTGTCCAATTACGATAAGAATGCGTGTTCTAACTGCTGCACAAGGAGCCTGGGAGAAAACCAGCCTCAGCCCTGCACGTTCCTTTAGGTCTCTTTCCCTAGTTTTTCAGGGCTGCACCTGCTTCTAGAACAGCAGTACACCTTTTTCTGTGCTACCCAAATGCTATCCATAATGTCACAACACCGTTGATTGTAATTTGGGCTTTAGAATGTGGGCATTCCCAGTGACTTAGTTCTTTCATCCCATAGGCCGCCTCACTGGGCATGTGAATGTGACAGCAAGCTGGCAAAGAGCCCTATCTCAAGACAGATTTTCTTTTGTCTCCCTCACAACACTGAAGGGACTGTCAACTGGTAGGTGGTCAATAAACACTTTCATCAAATAAATTCAACAGAGGTGGGAACAGAAGGGCCAGTTCAAGGCTAGACTTAGCTCCGTAGTGAATTAAAGACCAACGGGGATCATATGAGACCTCGTCTCAAAGACAAAACAAACAACCACAAAAAACAAACGGAAAAAGGCAACTAACACAGATTTTAAATCCTCACTAAAACTGAGTCCACTAAGTAACACAAAGCAGCAGATAAAAGGTGGTGGTACAGAGTGAGATTCGAGTAAGTATCAAGTCTTCTTCCGGCTTTTACGACACACTAATGTGAGAATCTGGGATCTACTGAAGTCTCCAGATATCCAGTTCTCAGTATTGCCTTGGGTTTTTTTTTTTATTTTAGGCTTGTTCCTCAGATTTCCTCTAGCTGTGTAAGGATATCACCTCGTCATTTCCATTCTTCAATTTATTTTCAACTAACAGGAGAAAACAGACTACACCCTACTTAACGACCCTTTTTAGTGCCATGATATTGTGTCCTAAAAATGAAATATAAATTGGAAATTTGTTCCTGAGGCAATTGGATAAAGTAAAAGGAACAGAAAAACAGCCAGAAAGATGAGAAAAAAAGCAATTTCTGAGTTGGTGTGGTGTCTCACACCTGCAATTGTAATTCTCTAGGGAGTGAGGCAGGAGGGTCTTGAGTTCAAGGTCAGTCTAGGTTTTACAATGCAGCTGAAGTCAGCTTAGACCACACACTAAGACCCTAGAGATTCTATCTCAAAAAATGCAAGCACAGGGGCTGGAGAGATGGCTCAGTGGGTAGGAGCACTGGCTGTTCTTCCAGAGGACCCAGGTTCAATTCCTAGCACCCACATGGCAGCTCACAACTGTCTGTAACTCTAGTTCCAGGGGATCTGATACCCTCACACAGACATACATGTAGTCAAAACACCAGTGCACATAAAATAAAAATAAATAAATCTTAAAAAAACAAAACAAAACAAACAACAACAACAAAAACCCCACAAACTAAACTTGCCTAGTTTGATCTTGGAAGCTAAGCAGGGTCAAGCCTGGTTATTACTTGGCTGGGAATAACTGAGAATATCTGGTTCTATAGGCTTTAATTAATTAATTAGATTAATTAATTACTTGAATCTAAACCCTCAAAACTTTCCTAAACCTGATTACTTAGCACAAAATCAAAAGGAGTGGGTAAAACCTAATTCATAGAATTGTTGAGATTATGGTTAACATGTGCTTTCTATAGACCAAGCACACTAAGACATTTAATTAACTAATTAAAATAATAATTGTCTCTGTATTTGTGGCGCTTTGGCTCTAGAATCCTCACAAATATAAAACTCCATAGGTATTTTATGAGTCCCTTACATGAAATGGTATGAGGCTTACATGCATTCTATATCTTCTTGTATAATTTAAATTCTCATTATAGATTGTCATACTTAATACAATACAATGTAAATGCTTTGTGAATAACATTTATTATTTTTAAAAGATCTTTTATTTTATGTGAGTGTTTTTGCCTGTGCGTATGTATATGTACCACATGTGGGTTTGGTGCCCACAGAGTCCAGAAGAAAGTGTGAGATCCCCAGATCCCCTGGAATTGGAGTTCCAGCTTTGAGCTGTCATGTGTGCTGGGAATGGAACTTCTATCCTCTGCAAAATCTCTTAACTTGGGCTGGAGAGATGGCTCAGCGGTTAAGAGCACCCGACTGCTCTTCCAGAGGTCCTGAGTTCAATTCCCAGCAACCACATGGTGGCTCACAACCATCTGTAAAGAGATCCGATGCCCTCTGTATCTGAAGACAGCTACAGTGTACTTATATATATAATAAATAAAATAAATCTTAAAAAAAAAAAATCTCCTAACTTAGCCAGGTGTTTTGTCACATTATCCCAGTACTCGGGAAGCATTAAAGAAAGCCAGACTAGTGTCAGCAATCTGTGAACTCTTAACAACCTTTCATATCTGTAACATCTAACCACATGACGATTAAAAGAATCAACTCTTAAGCCAACTGGGTTAAAGCAAGGAACTCAGGCTTCTTACAGAGGAGGCAGCCTTACCTTTTATTTTTCATTGTTTGTATGTATGCACGTATGTATGTTCTATGTATGTATATATGTATGTGTACACTGTATGTGTATGTATGATCATGCATGCCATTGTAACACTGTGTACATGTAATCAGGACTCAATCCTTTCCTTCCACCAAATAGAGATTGAACTTGAGTTTTCAGGCTTGTCAGTAGCACCCTTACCAGCGGAGTGACCACTATATCCTAGAGCCTAGTTCTTCTAAGATGTGGATTCTAACCTTAGCATTATAGTATACATCTATAATCTTGGCATTCTGAAGGTAGAAACAGGAGTTCAAGATCATCCTCAGCTATCCAGAGAGTTTAAGGTCAGCCTGGGCTACCTAAGACTGTCATAAAGACTTGGGTTAATATAGTGAACATATATCACATTCTCTTCAGAGTAGTAATAATGTTTAGTTTTTTGTGTTTTTTCAATATTTTTACATTTAATACATAAAGCATTTCAGTACTCAACATATCTATAATCTCAACACTTAAAGAGAGTGAGGCAGGAGAATTGCTTTGAGTTCTATGCTAGTTTGGACTACATATAGTGAGACTGTCTCAAAACAAAACATACCAAATCATATGAAACAGATGAGCAAGAAGTTACAAGGGGGAAAAGTGTTAGTCATGATTCCTATAACTCTCATAGAGATTTTCATGTGTTTTGTAAGATATAATGCAGTATTTTAAATTTGGGGCTGGAGAGATGGCTCAGTGATTAAGAGCACTGGCTGTTCTTCCAGAGGATGGGGTTCAATTCTCAGCACCCACATGGCAACTCACAACCACCTATAACTCAGGCTCCAGGGGATCTGATACCCTCGCATAGACACACATTCAGGCAAACACCAATGCACATTAAACAGTCTCAGGCTGGCCAGCAGACCAGGTTCAAGACTTTTGTCACTATTGGGGACTACAATGGTCACAATGGAGTTGGTGTTAAGTGCTCCAAGGAGATAGCCGCTGCCACCCGAGGGTCCAGCATCTTGGCCAAGTTCTCCACTGTCCCTGTGCTACTGGGGGAACAAGATTGGCAAGCCCCATAAGTCTGTGCAAGGTGACAGGCTGCTGTGGCTCTATGCTGGTACGTCTCATCCCTCCCCACAGAAGAACTGGCATTGTCTCTGCTCCTGTGCCCAAGAAGCTACTGAGGACGTCCAGTATAAATGACTGCTACACATCAGTGGCTGCACTGCTACCCTGAGCAACTGTGCCAAGGCCACCTTTGATGCCATCTCTAAGACTTACAGCTGCCTGACCTCTGACTTCTGGAAAGAGACTGTTCTCCTTATCAGGAATTCACTGATCATCTTGTGAAAACCAACACCACAGTCTCTCTGTTCAAGGATTCAAGCTCCAGCTGTGCCTACCTACCACATAAGGGTTTTTATACAAGAAAAATAAAGTGAATTAAATCTGTTTAAAAATAATAATAAAATGGGGCTGGAGAGATGGCTCAGCGGTTAAGAGCACTGACTGCTATTCCAGAGGTCCTGAGTTCAATTCCCACCAACCACATGGTGGCTCACAACCATCTGTAATGGAATCTGATGCCCTCTTCTGGTATGTCTGAAGACAGTGACAGTGTACTCATACATAAAATAAATAAATCTTAAAAAGGAAAAGAGATTTCTTAAGTCTTAAATAAAATAAAAATATTGAGACAGAAGCTCATGAACTTCAGACTGGCCTACCAGGTTTCTTTTCTTTTTTTGTTTTTGTTTTTTGTTTTAGAAACAAGGTGTAATTGTAGCAGCACAGGAGACTGCTCTGGAAATCCCTAAGTAGTGTGATAACCACGAACTTCTGATCCTCAAACCTCTACTCTCCTTAGTGTTGGGTTTACTGACACCCAATTAGCCATTTTCTGTAGTGTTTTGTTTTGAGTCCCACTTATACAGTACCAGCTATCTTCACACTTACAGTCCTACCTCCTCCTCCCAAATGCTGAGATTACAGACTGCAGTAGCAAGTCTAGCTCACTGATAAGTAACATGTAATGTGTTGGGGTCCTGCACAAAAAGTTTAGAGCAGTTTGCTATCGTGCCAATAATTATACACCAAGGTATACTTTGAAAAGCCATAGTATAATAAATATATCATTAATGCTATTGATAAACATAATTTTCCCAACACCAAGTAGAACACTAAATACAAAAGAATGGTATTTGAGATCATCAAAGATGATGACTTACAGATTTTAGGATTTCCTTTAATAGGGAACTTCACAACCATTTCCTGGGGATTTTTGCAGATGAAGACAAATGGAGAGTCAGACTCTTGACTGATGTCCGGGAACTGGAAAGAAAAACATTCAGGCTGGTTGAGACAAATGTGCTCTCCAGTTCACAGACCAGGAGGACTGTGCTCAACAAACAAGAACAGACCTCTACCTTTCTGCAACTCTTAACATGGTAGTACACAGGCTGTTGCCCGCCATCTCTGGCTTCCAAGAGTAGAATCGGCTTCACAAACAAAGGATGATTGAAATTTCTCAAAGAGATTGAGAACTGACTGTTCTTTTAACACAACCAGTCATGAGAGTCAGGGATGTTGGGCAGCACCCTAGGTTCAACCCAATGGAAGCTCTGGAAGACTTGAGGAAATTAAAGCATTTATGGAAATTCTGTCAGAAACAGTATACACAACCCTATTCTTACTAAGGGGAAGGAAGATGATTTATTCTGAAAGGTTTGAGCATGTAAAGGCTGTTCAGCTGGGTATATTCCAGACCTGCTTAGGGAGAAAGGTAAGCAATAGGACTTTCTGAAAAAAGTCATGCCACAAAACTAATTTTCTTGTATAGTTAAAAGAGTGGTAATTTTTTAAAATTTTTGTATGCAAAAGCAGACATAACCTAAAGTAAGACTCTGCCAGCTACATAATGACAGATTAGGGAACTATTATGGGTTGGCAGAAATATTCTCTAGCAATGCCCAGATGATCTGATTTTCATTATTTCTTATCTTAGGATGTCTATCGTGCAGCATGTGTGATAAGTGACTGATAGGCATCTCGGTCACACTTAGTTACCACACAAGCTCTTTTCCCAGTAACTACTATGAAAAACAGAACTTTATTTCTTATTTTCTTAGTCACCTTTTAAGATCTACCCTCTCTGGTTGGAGAGATGGCTCAGTGGTTAAGAGCACTGACTGCTCTTCCAGAGGTCCTGAGTTCAATTCCCAGCAAGCACATGGTGGCTCTCAACCATCTGTAATGAGATCCGATGCCCTCTTCTGGTGCGTCTTAGGACAGCTACAGTGTACTCATACATAAAATATAAACTTAGTATCAAGTATCAGTCACAAACAACATACTTATAAACAAAATGGAAATATTTGCAGTAAAGGAGCTGGGAGGATAGATTAGTAGGCACACTGAGTGGAGTGGGACAGAGACTCACTCATGCAGCTCACTGTGAGCTTACGTCTGTGAGCTCCAGGTTCTCAGAGGATTAACTCTCAAAAAGCTGAAGAGGAACTGAAGAAGACTACCAATGTGTGTAGGCCAAGGGACAAGTTTTGTGAGCTGGTTCTTGCCTTCTACCTTGTTTCAGGGCAGGGTCTTTCTTGTTACTTCTGTTGCTGAACAGCATTCTCTCTTCTCACCTTAGGAATGCTGGCACTGTGACTGTGGATGTGAGCTACCACATCGAGCTTTATGTGGTGATGGAACTCAGGTGATTGTGATTGTGTTACAAGCCTCTACCTACTGAACTACCTCCCTGGCCTGCATTTATTTACATATTTTCAAATCTTATTTATTTATGTTTGTTTGTTTGTGAGACAGGGTCTCTTTACATATCCCTGGCTATTCTGGGCTCACTTGTAGACCAGGTTGGCCTCCAACTCACAAAGGTCCATCTGCTTTTGGAGTGCAGGGGTTAAAGGTGTGCACTTCCGCACCCAGCTGTTTTTAACCTGCTATAGAACTACTCCTGTAACGGTCACTGCTAACCTCCATGTTGCTAAATTAAATGATCAGCTCTCAGTTTTATCTTAATTATGCTATCCTGGAAAATCTGACAGGCTGTCTCTGCCTCTCCAGTAAATGCTGGAATTAAATTAGGGATGTGCTATCACACCTGGCTAGCCCATTTATTTAGCATATATATTTTTATGGTGTTAGGGATCAAATCCAAAGCCTCGCATATGGTAAGCAAATGCTCTAGCATTGAGCTACATTCCTAGCCTGACAAATTTCTATTCCTCTGTCTTAAACATGATCCCCACTTAACTTCCAAAGTATCATTTTCTTCCTAGTTTTCCTATTTTTTGGCTGTTTTTCATCTTCCAGCCTTAGCTGCATTTACAATCGTGTTGCTCTCCTTCAGTGTAACAGCAATCTTTCCAAGGTCCTGCAAATGCAAATCAAAACACAAGGAGGATGGTTCAGCGGGGCAAGATACTTGCTGCACTGCTAAACCTAACGCCCCGAGTTTCAGCACACACAGTGGAAGAGGACAACTCCAGGTAAAGTTGTTCTCTGACTTCCAAGCATGCCCTGTGACATATGCTTCCCACATTCCCACATACAAGGAGTGTGTGTGTGTGTGTACCCATGCACACACAAATCACCACAATGAGATACCATTTCATACTAAGATGGCCTACATGTGACAAAAGCAAGAACCAAAAGGTGGCACAGGTATGAGGAGGCAGATCCCTGCTGCATTGCTGATGTAAATGTAAAGTGCCACAGCCACAGAGGAAAACAGTTCGAAAGCTCCTCAAAAGGTTCAGCAGAGATTTATCATTATCCCCAGCAACAGAAAAGAAACTGAAAGCATCTCAGATGGCTACTTGCACACTAATGTTCTAAGCAACACCAACAGCGCTATAACAGCTGAATAAAAAAATATTAAGACTCTACCTCCATCAGAGTATTTTCCAGTTTCCAATCTGAGAAAGACAGGAAATGCTGAGACATTCTACAACATGAGAAAACTATGGAAGCATGGTAAATGAAATAAGACATAAAAAGACAGATTCTGCATGATAAAAAGGTAATTAGAACAGGCAAAGTCACATGGATAGGAAGTAAAATAGGAGCAGTTAGCTGGATAAGAGGGTAAAAAGCAAGCATCGCACACAAAGGTAGAGGATGGGTGTGATGGCGCACACCTTTGATCCCAGCACTTAAGAAGCAGAGGCAGATGGATCTTTATGAGTTTTAGGCCTACCTAATTCATATACAGAATTCCAGGATACAGACTGTCCATAAATGAATGAATGAATGTATGTATGTATGTATGTATGTATGTATGTATGTATGTATGTATCAAATAAATAAGTAAATGTAGCAAAGATACTAGGTGCCCTCTTATTTTGTATAAAGTTGCCTTATAACCTCCACACAAACACCATGATTTATATGCTTGTGCATATGCAAGCACATATGGTGGAAGGAAGGAAGGAAGGAGAGAGAAAGGGCTGGAGAGATAGGACCTAAGTTTGGCTCCCAGCACCAAGGTAGCACACATCTGCCTGTGACTCCAGTTCCAGGTTATCCAACATTGTCTTTTGACTTTCATGGCTCCTGTACATAGGTGGTGTACATACATACACTCAAATTTTAAAAAAGAAATGAAACATTTTTTTTAAAAATGAAAATAAGTGGCTGGGCATAGTTTAACTCCAGTACTAGGAAGGCAGGTGGATCTCTGTGAGTTCGAGGCCAGCCTAGTCTACTAAGTGAGTTCTAGGACAGTCAGAACTACTTAAGTGAGACCCTGTCTCGTAAACCAACTCTCTCCCCGAAACAAAAAAGTGAGCTAGCGGTTATATCAGGGAGTGAGAGGGGAGAGGGGGGCGACTATGATTTAGTAGGTGTGGGTTGGTGGTTAGGATATCAGGCAGTGACAGTAACTATACTCCATTATGAACATATTTAATGTCATTGAACCGTAACACATAAATATGCTTAAAATGGAAAAGATTTTCTTCTATAAAGTTTATCACAATAAAAGTAAAAGGTTAAGAGCTCAGGTTAGGTGCTGCAGAACTTGGTTAGGGGTTAAGGGTACCTCCTGCTCTTTCAGAGGACCAGAATCTGCTTCTAGCACCAACATCAGGCAGGTCCAGGGGCTCTAACACTCACTTCTGGCCTCTACAGGCACCTGCACACATGACATACATATACATTTAAAAACCACTTCTCTAATGTTCTGTGAAACAACTCAAAGAAGCAATAGGATGAATATTTAAACATAATCCAAAGATATACTAATTTGATATTTATGTGCTGAGAAATGATGGTAGAAAAACAAATTTTTATTTTCCATAATTAAAGTGTTTCTAAAACAGAAAAAAAAAAAAACACTTCCTATGGATAGTAAGAACACTGTAATTCAGAAGAGAGCAGTCTGGTGTCTGAGTAAAGAAGATCCAGGCAGCACTGGTAAACCTTGTATAGTGTGTCAAGCACAACACAAACTGTGTACCAAGGCTATGGTGAACTTATTTGATACAGCAATGGATGAGGTCTGCCAGAAACAGCTATATTCATGTGAATTTTAATTAATTTCTGGCATTTTCAATTCAGAAACCTTTTATATTGTTAAATTTCTCTCAGCTCCACATTCACTTTCATATCCCCAAAAGGAGGGGCTGTGACCCAAATCATCAGAAGTCGAGTTTGCCTCTGTACCTGGCTTCCTAGAATGTTTTAAAGCCTTACTACAGGGCTTCATCATGTTCTTCCTTTAGGACTTTGTCCAAATGTCAATTCTGACATAAATCTCTCCCGTCCCCACAATTTTAAAAATCAGCAGTAGAGTGCTTGCCAAGTACACACAAGGCTCTGGTTCAATAACCAGCACCAACAAAAATAAGTAATTAAAACAAAATGAAATCACAGCACCAATTGCCCTATAAATTTAGCACTTTGAACCTCTTTCCTACCTATCTTTTCCCATAGTACTTACCATGATGTGATAACATAAATTATTTATATTTTTTGTTTCCCTTTACCAAGATGAAAGCTTCAAAAGGGCAGACATTTCCACACCCCACCCCTGGAGGGGTAGGGATGGCTCAGTGCCTAAGAGCATTTGCTGTGAAGGAAACGGGGCTAGGAAAGCTTCAAGTTTAGTGGGAGACTGTCTCAGAAGATAAGACTGATAGAGGAAGACACCAGATGTCCTCTGCTCTCCCTCTGCTAGGACCAGACACAGCATATATTAGGCAATCAGTGAATAACTGTTGAATACTGTTGGCATCGAGGGGCAGCTGGGATCATGGGCCCTTTACCACAACTTCCACTGAACTTGAGAGTGTTCACAAGAAATAGAAATGAGGAACAAAGCAGTCCACAGACGGAGGCCTATCTATTATGGGAGAGATTACTATGCCTTGTCACATTCACTAAAGAGAAGCCCATTTGGATAAGCCTTGTATCTCCCAAGAACATAACCCTTGTCCTTGAGGTCTGGACACTAAGGACCACACTACAGACACATTAAGGGATACTTAGTTGGCCCTGGTAATGTGGGCCTCTAATCCCAACTACTGGGAAGGTTGAGGAAGGCAAGTACAAGTTCAAGGTCTGCCTGGGCTGTAGAGAGAGTTCAAAGAGAGCTTGGGCAACTCAGTGATACTGTATCAAAATGAAAAAGTATAAGCGAGGTTGGGGATATAGCTCAAAGGTGATCTACCAGCATGCAAAATGCCCTTGGTTCAATGCCCAACACTGTGGAGGGGAAAAAAAAGGGCTTTGTATCTCTGGTCGAGATTTACAAAGAAGCAAAAGCAGCAGGCTCAGCGAGAATCAATCATCAGGGGTAACAAAGAGCACAAATACGCTCTAATGCCACATGCAGCTCAGATGCTACGTTTAAGGGTCACTGACAGAGCATAATAAACAGGTCAGGAAGTAGGAGCTGTATAATGAAGGAACAACCCAACGTTGGCCAAAGACTCTGGTCTAGAGAGACTTCTCTCTGGAGTTCCAGCCAGAGGAGGGCTACCTCTCTTTCATGCCTCATAACTTTCATAGCTGTCTAACACAACAGGTAATTAACTGCCAAACAGCTATTTCTTCTCCTCTCTGGGGAAACTGTTCACTGGTCATTTAGAAAACATTTCTTTAGTCATTTTCATAGCAGAGAGGAAAAAGGTTAGTACTATCTTTGGCAACTACTACTGATTTAGAGCCAAATAAAAATTTCTGCCAAACTCATGAAGCCCCCATTTTGTCCTTGTGTTAAAATGATCAGTAACTCGTTAATTATGTCTCTCTTCCCAACAGATCCCCAGGTGAATTTTATATACACATTGCAGAGTGAGTGAGTGAGTGTGTGTGCGTGCGTGCGTGCGTGCGTGTGTGCGAGTGTGTGTGTGTGTGTGTGTGTGTGTGTGTGTGTGTGTGTGTGTGTGTGTGTGTGGTGGTGGTGGTGACTTGAGCATGATGGCCAAGCACTATCACTGAACTATAGCTCTAGCCCATGACTTATAGAATCTTTTTCCTGTCTCCTGATGACAAACAGCAAAAGCAAACACTTAAGAAACAGTTCACATACACCACCACCCCACCCCACACATGTGTAGCAGATGCACAGTTTGGTCTTCATGCAGGTCCCCAACAACTGGAGTAAGAGCTGTCCCTGAATCTGTTGTCTGTCTGTGGATTCCATTCCCCTACCTGGACTGCCAAGTCTTGTCTCAGGGGGAGAGGGTGTGCCTTGTCCTGCAATGACTTGGTAAGCCAGTGTGAGGTGACACTCAGGACTTTCCCTCTTCTCAAAGGAGAAGGGGAGGGGAATGGAGGAAGAGCTGTGTATGGGGCGGGGACTGGGAGGAGAAGGGGGCTGATACTGGGATGTAAAATAAATTATTGGTGAAAAAAAGAAGCAATTTATTGACAAGAACATGTATTTGCTGGGAGGAAGGGGCACAACTAGATAATATATGAACCAGGCTCTGAAATCCAGTTAGCTGAAAACTGACTCCAAGATTGAGGTAAGGATGCACAGAAAGGCAGTGTCTGATAAAGATGGCAGCCACAAGCACTGCAGGTCTAAAGAAAGAGAGCATCCTGACAGTAACTGCACCTTTGATAAACATGGCAGGTGTTAGGAATGGCTACAAGCAAGATGTTTTGTTTGTTCGTTTTGTTTTGTTTTTCCCTCTGGGTAGCCCTGGCTGTCCTGGAATTCTCTCTGTTGACTAGGTTGGCCTCAAACTCCTAGTGCTGTGATGAAAGGCATACAACCCAGAAGGATGTATTTTATATGTGTATGAAACTATTAATAAAAAAATAATAATAGTTTTAACAGTAGTTCTCATTTACATTCCCTTCAAAGTGGCTGGTAATCCTAAAACTCTAGAGGTTAACACATCAAAGCCAGGCATGGAAACAAATGCCTGCAATCCCAACATTAGAAAGTAGAAAAAAGGGGCTGGAGAGATGGCTCAGTGGTTAAGAGCTTTGACTGCTCTTCCAGAGGTCCTGAGTTCAATTCCCAGCAACCCCATGGTGGCTCACAACCATCTGTAATGAGATCTGATGCCCTCTTCTGGTATACATGAAGACAGCGACAGTGTACTCACATTCATTAAATAAATAAATAAAAAATAATTAAAAAAAAAAAAAAAGAAAGTGGAAGCAAGAGGATAAGAAATCCATGGGCAGCACTGGCTAAAGAACAAGTGTGGAGAACACCAGACCTACAGGAGAACATGGCAGTCCAACCAAGCAACTAGCCTGACATCCTGAGGGATGGAACATTACCTTAAAGTTCTGCTCCTTAATCTTCATCCCAGTGCTTGTTATAAGTGACAATATATACTTAATTCTTTTCTTTTTGCTTCATTAGTATTTATTCAATATATGGTTATATAACAAAATATGAGAATAAATTTGCTATGTAACACAGAAGACTAGATGATAAACCAAGATGTCTTCAATAGAATGCCAGAAAGTGAGGCCACAAGTCCTTCTAGGTCAAGCAGCTCACCTCTCCAAAGCCTTGGTTTGTTTGGGGTAAAATTAACCTGTCTCATCAAACACTTGATTCTACCAACACCAGGCCCGTTGTGCTTGTCCCTCTGTTGTCCAACTCTCCTATCATTATCATGAACTAGATCTCTACATGTCCTTACACTGGACTACAGCAGTCTTTCCACCTTCAGAATCTTTCTGTCCGTCTTTCACATTTTGACCAATGAGTTTTCCTTCGGCAGGGTTCTTATCACCTTACTGCTTCATAAAAACTTTCAAAACACTCCTCCACACTTCCCAGCTCACTAGAGAAACAGACCCTCCCTCAGTGCTCCATCATCCTGGACAGTCTACCATCTGACCATAACGACTCCTGTCTGCTGGTGCTTCCTCTTTACTCACATGCTTTGTGAGCCCAACAGATGGGCTTGCCACACTAGCCACGCAGACCCTGACTTCCCGCCCATGCCTTTGCTTCCATTATCTCCTCACCACTTTGGAATGTGCTTTTCTACCAACTACAGAGGACAATTTCAACACCAAATCTCAACTCTATCATCTTTTGCCATTTAGGTTACTCTAAGTTTTTTTTTTTTTTCTTTTCTTTTTTTCAGAGCTGCGGACCGAACCCAGAGCCTTGCACTTGCTAGGCAAGCGCTCTACCACTGAGCTAAATCCCCAACCCCAGGTTACTCTAAGTTTTATGTAGGGTAATGATACTTAGTTTAGAAAGTTTTGGTGTTGTTTATTTTGTTTTACTTTATGTATATGGTTGGTTTGTCTGCAAGTATGTCAGTGTACCACTGAGGCCAAATGTTAGAACCCCTGCAACAAGAGCTACAGACATTGTGTACTAACATGTGGGTGCTGGGTACTAAACCCAAGTGTTCTGGAAAAGCAGTCAGTGCTCTTAACCACAGAGCAAATCTCCAATATCTTATTGGGAGGCACAGAACTTGCTTTATGGACCAGTATGGCCTTGAATTTACTTGAGATCCACCTATTTCTAATTCTCAACTGCTGGGATTAAAAAGTGTGTGCTACTGAGCTGGGTAGTGGTGACACATGCCTTTAATCCTAGCACTCAAGAGGCAGAGGCAGGCAGAACTCTGTTAGTTTGAGGTCAGCTTGGTCTATAAAGTGAGTTCTAGGACAGCAAGGGCTACACAGAGAAACCCTGTCTCACAAAAGTGTGCTTCCATGCCTGTCCCAAATTGTCAAGAGGTTTAGGAAATAACATACATGCGCAGGAGTGTAGCACATAGTGATGAGTATGATATTGTTTGTTATTATTATCCAAAGTGAATACAAAGATATGGAATTTCTTCTGACTAGAAATTATATTTTCCCTCCTTCAAGTCCTGAAAAGGTAGTCTCTCCCTCCCTCAGGCCTTGCAGACTCTTAGGTCTCACAATGCTACCAGGCTGGAACTTTGGAATCCTGCAGTCTTCTTGCCTCAGCCTGAAGAATGCTGGCATTATAGGGTTGTACCCCCATGCCCAACAACTTTTGGGCAGAGGCTACGCTAAGTGCTGCAGTACCCGTACAGCATGCTTACTGTGTTTACTCCAGCAACCACAGCAAACACAAAACATCTTCACTTCCGATCTTAACACACCTATCTAGTAGACTTGCAAACATTCAAGGGCAGAACCTACGGCTGATTTTTATCACTTCCTTTAGTATCTACAATGCTGTTGAACTTATACTGGAAACACAAATATTTATTGATGGGTGGATAATTACATAAGTAAATATTTTTCCTTCCTTCCTCCCTCCCTCCCTTCCTTCCTTCCTTCCTTCCTTCCTTCCTTCCTTCCTTCCTTCCTTCCTTCCTATGCAGGATCTCACTATGTAGCCGTGGCTGGCCTGGAATAATACAGATCTACCTGCCACTGCCTCCTCACGGCTGGGATTAAAGGCCTGCATTACCACTGCTGCTATGTAAGAAAGTCTTAAGAAATTTATGTTCATTGTCAAGTAATGAGCTATTGGACGGGCAAGATGGCTCAGTGTTGATAAAGGAGTTTGCTACTACGCCTGATGACTCTAGGTTTAATTCTAAGGGCCCAAACAGTGAAGAGAACTGACTCCTGCACAATGTCCTCTAATCTACACACATGTGATTAATGTGCCTCTCCCCAAATACATTATTTACTATATATGTGTGTATGTATGTGTGTCTGCGTATGCATATGTGCTCCTATGAGCACAGGTTCTCACAGAGGCCAGAAGTAGGTGTTATATCCCCTGAAGCTGGGGTTACAGGCAGTTGTAAACAATCTGATGTGGGTGCTGGGAACCAAATTTGGGTCTCCTGGAAAAGCAGCAAGTGTTCTTAACTGCCAAGTCATCAAACATCCCAGAAAGAAAGAGAGAGAGGGAGAGAGGGAGAGAGGGAGGGAGGGAGGGAGGGAGGAAGGAAGGAAGGAAGAACGGACGGACGGACGGAAGGAAGGAGATCAATCGATCAACCTGGGCAAATGCCTCAACACTTCAGAGTACTTATTGCTCTTGCAGGTTTGGTTCTTAGCCGTCCATTTCCAGAGGATATAACACCCTTTCCTGGTCTTAACCAGCACCAGGAATGTATGTGCTATACATACATACAGAATACATACATACACACATACATACATACATACATACATACAATACAAACAAAAAAAGCTTGTAACCATGAAGTAAAATTAGTAAATATGAAAAAGACAAGCAAATATAAAAAACCTTGTAAAAAAAGGTTACTACTAAGAATTTATTACAGGAAAATGGGCATGGTGGTGCACACTTTTAATCCCAGCATGCAGGAGACTGAGGCAGGCAAACCTGGCCTCCACAGGAAGTTCCAGGAGAGCCAGGGCTACACAAAGAAACCCCATATCAAAATAGAAAAGGGGAAAAAAAAAAAAAGCTGGGCTGCGGTGGCACAAGCCATTAATTCCATTGCTTGAGAAGCAGAGGTAAGTGAATCTCTGTGAGTTCAAGGTCAACCTGGTCCTCACAGCTAGTTCCAGGGCAGACAAGGCTATACAAAAAAAAACCATGTCTTGAGGAAAACAAACAAACAAACAAGCAAACAATTACTACTGGGGCTGGAGATGAAACCAGGCTCCATTCCCAGCGCCCACATGGTGTCTCACAACCGTCTCTATAACTCCAGTTCCAGGGAGACTGATGGCCTCTTCAGGATTCCACGGGCACCAAGCAGTGCATATATACACACAGAATTTATCACATAGAGCATTAGAAAAAGTAGCATTGGGGTACAGAAATGGCTCAGGAGTTCAGAGCACTGCTGTTCTTCCAAAGGAAGAACTCACTTTAAAGCATAAGCATGCACACGCAGAGTTATTACTTAGACCATTTTCAAGTGGATGCTTGGACTCAAACAGCAAGCAACAATAACCACAGTATGTTCTGACTACTATAACTCTAGTGAATGTTCTGGTCTTCCTAAACATCCTATTATAAATTCTCTCTCTTATTCAAGTGACCTGTGCTTGGAGGCTGTTAATGACATTTTCCCCCTTTGTTGGGTCTTAGATAACAGCTCTCAAGGTCTCTTAAAAATATTCTGGGTCGACACCTCTGTCTCCTGCACAGGATACTTGTCGACCCGGAGATCCCCTCTCTGTAATAAACCTCGCCTTTGCTTATTAAAAAAAAAATATTCTGAAGTACATGTACAGGTAAATTCTGCATTAGACCTATCAGACTAATATGAGAGTTTGGTTTTTCAAGGCTAGAAGTCAAATCATATATACTAAATGTGCTCTGCCTCTGAGTCATACCCCTATTCCCTCACAGACTTTAATTCATATATATTGATTCATAGATTATACATGAATTATATACATTATACACTATATATATATATATATATATATATATATATATATATATATATATATATATATAAAGACTATGTAGCCCATTGTCAACCTGAACTCATTCCTGAGTACTAGAATGAACCACCACTCCTTGCCTCCCTCACAAATTTAAAAACAGAATGTAGAAACTTGGTATTTTCATGGCTAAGGAGTTCATGTTCTAATTCTCGGGTTCAGAAGACCCATCAGTGACAGAAGAAGCTCACAGTTTCCACACAAAGTGGCTTCTGCAGTCTTCCTGACATCTGTGCTGCTTAAATGGTTGTAGGGTTGTTTTGTTTTGTTGATTTTTGTCTTGTTTTATTTGTTTGTTTGGTTTGGTTTTTCAGAACAAGGTTTCTCTGTATAGCTCTGGCTGCCCTAAAAAGAACTAACTCTGTGCACCAGGCTGTCTGCAATTCACAAGAGCCACTTGCTTCTGCCTCCCTTGCTGAGTGCTGGGATTAAAAGCATGCCAGCCTGGTGCTTCGATGCTATTAAATAAGGTGGAAGAAGTCATATTCTTCTCTCCAAGAGACTGCAGTTCTACTCTCAGTGTCAATTACTAGAGAGGGGCACCCAGCAGAATCTTTCTCAGCATAATTCCTTGAAGATAGGATCTGGTCTGTTACAAAAGCCTTAACATCAAATAGACTAATGGTCTGAAAGCTGGCGCGAGAGAAATGGATTCTGTTGGGAAGAAATAGAATAATCAATGACCTTGGAGATTTCAGACAAATCTGAATTTCTTTTAAAGGCAGGGATATAAATAGCACAAAAAACACAGACCTGTAAAAACAAAGGCCACCAACTCAACTCCAGGGCTGAAAACTTGTTAGGTCTGGAGAACTACTCACAACCACAGCTGCTAATGGTTATGGATTTGGCAATCAAAACGCCTTTGTTAAAAAAGTTTTAACTGCCTCTCTATTGAGGTTACAGACCACAGCCTTGATGCATTGTTGCAGTCAACATCCTCCCTGCTGTTCTTGAGAGCTTACATCTGCTGCTGGCAGATAAAGTGCTGGCAGACAGCAGGGGCTCCTTCCAGGGGAATACAGGAGCAGCTCTGAAAAGATGGCTCTCATCTACCTATCTCTCTGTCAGCATGCAGCCCTTTCTCTACATCTCTTCCTGTCTGGGTTCGTCCCCTGACATTAGTCAGAGGAGGGTTGAGGGTCTAGTGGGAATCTTTTTTTTTCCTGGTACAAACTAGACATGCGGGCTAAACTGGCTTTAAAAGATAAAAGGAGTGGGATATCATTTGAGATGTAAACGAATGGAATGACTAATTAAAAAAAAAAAGATAAAAGGAAGACAAGTTCTTAAGCCTGTTCAGCGCATACTTTTTAAAGGACACTTACAATGTAATGCACTTGATTTTACTTTTTTTTGGGGAGGGGGGATTACAAGAAGGGTGTATCCCTAGCTGTCCTGGAACTCGATCTACAGAACAGGCTGTCCTCAAACTCAGAGATCCACCTGCCTCTGCTTCCCAAGTGCTGGAATTAAAAGTGTGTACCACTATTGCATGGTGATTATGACATGGAATGAGTCTTTCTGTTGTTCTTTACTACTTATGTAGGTATTTATGTGCTGTGAGTGCCTGCATGCCAGTGCTCCTAACTGCTGAGCCACCTCTCCAGTCCTCAGTTCTTATTCTTTTAAGAGAACTAAATAGTCAATCTAACATATTTTAATTTATTAAAGACAGGACAAGGGCTGGAGAGATGGTTTGAAGGTTAAGCGCACTGTCTGCTTTTCCAGAGGTCCTGAGATCAATTCCCAGCAACCTCGTGGTGGCTCACAACCATCTGTAATGAGGTCTGATGCCCTCTTCTGGCATGCAGGCATACATGCAGGCAGAATGCTGTGTACATAATAAATAAATAAATCTTAAAAAAAAAAAAGAGGGCAAAAATGTGAGGTCAGCAATAAATTACCCAGTTTGTTTGGGCAAGGAAAACATTAGCAGCAGAATGTTGAAGAAGACTGTGGTACAAGTCACATAGGAAGTTAGTATCAGCTAGCCGGAAAAAAGTTGGTAGCACCAGTTTTTCAAGGAAAATGGACTTCAGCTGGTTGATAAGAATAGATGTTGAAATGCTGAAGACACAGGGCAGAAACTGTTTTCTGGATGGTTCTTTCTCAATAAACTGAGCTTACAGAGGATAAAGGAAAGCCTGGCATGTGCATCCTAAATTGTGCATGCCAGGACTATGGCTCTGTAGTGTGTAAACAAAGGGGAGCGGAGAGGAACTCAGTGGTAGAGCATTTGCCTAGTATGCACTAGGTCCTGGGTTTGACTGCTAATGCGGTTTCAGGGAGAAAAGTTTTAGGAACACTGTACCCTATTATCTACCACTCAGAGAGCCTTAATTGATACTTGTATATTAAAGACTCTGAGAAACTCTACGGTAAACAAATCTGTTTAATCCAAAGATGTTTCCTAATTTTAATGTGCACTAATTTTAGGGAACACCTACATAAAGTATTTTGTGAAATCCTAGGATAGAAAGATTTCCCCAAAATACCAAAAATTAGTCTAAGAGTGGTAGAGCACTTGCCCAGAATGAGAAAGACCCTGGGTTTAATCCAGTGTACTATATAATGAGAACTTTGATTTCTTTAAAAAAAAAAAAAAAAGTATGTCTTCATTTTAATCCCAGGTGAAGGATATGGAGCGGCTTCAGTCTGTCCACACTTGCTGACTATGTTTTGCTTCATGTTCTAGCAGAGGTGCGATTTCCCCAGCCACAGATATGTCTGGAATTATGTGACAATTCTGGGGACTTTTCAGAGGGTATATAACTGCTAGGGCCCCAAGACTCATGGTGGGTTATTGTTGGTTGTCATTTGGTAAATACTCATATGTAAAGATGAAACAAGAAATTAGATATGCTGACATCGAAGATCAAACTTACCCCAAGGAACTAAATGTCTCTAATTAGCAGGAAGTAATCTAAGGATCTTGTCAACCCCTGAATTTATTCAAGGGTCTCTTTCATTCCCTCTCTATTCTTTTTTCTCTCTTATCTAGTGTTAGGGGTTGAAGGATAGAAGAAAAGGTGTGGAGAAGGAGAGAAAAAAGAAGAACCCACAAAGTAGCAAAAGACTGGTTATAGTACCATAAATCAAACACTGAGACGTCTCAATGATAAAGTGATTGCTGCTGAAAGATGAGGACCTGAGTCTGAAGCCCTAAGATTCACACCAAACACAGAAGCACCTGTAATCCCAGATCTTCTACTGAGGGTTGCAGTGGGCGGAACAAAAGACAGGTACCATTTTTTTTAAAGTGACAGGATCTGAGTTGGAAAGATGGCTCAGTGGTTAAGAGCACTGACTGCTGTTCCAGAGGTCCTGAGTTCAATTCCCAGCAACCACATGGTGGCTCACAACCATCTATACTGAGAACTGGTGCCCTCTTCTGGCCTGCATACATATATGCAGGCAGAACACTGTGTCCATACTAAAAAAAATAAATCTTAAAAAAAAAAAAGTAACTTGAGCCATTGGAATGGAGCAATGGCTCAGTGGTTAAAAGAGCTTCCTGCTTGTCCACAGGATCTAAGTTGTCTCCTACTACCCAAGTTAGGTGGCTCACAACTGCCTATAACTTCAACTCCTGAGGACCCTGACACTTGTGGCTTCGTAACTCATGGGTACATACACATCTAAAACAAGTCAATTCTTTGTGGCACTCAGGTATATCATCGCCTACCTGCCAGCTGGTGAGAAGTTTGCACGTTGGTGCTCCTTTCCCTGAACTCAAGAGTAATCCAGGGAAATGAGCCCCTGCCAATCCCAGTTGGCAAGGAGGACCCCAATTTCCCATGTAGGGCCTGGCCAGCATTTATGGGATAAAGGGTCCTCCTAGCTTACAAAGTAAAACTTTGACCCTTGGGCAAGCACTCCCTTGAAAGCGACTCTCGATCCCCTCCCCTTCCAGGCTTTTGCAGCTGTTTAAAGAAACTCTCAGGCCTGGGTAGAGACGCTTTCTGATGAGTCCAGGACTCACTATACACGGCCTCTAGAGAGTCTGAGTGATGACTTGGGCATCTAGCCTGGCAGAAATTTTACGTGTTGAGATTATTCTCAGGATGCCAGTATGAATAATTCAATACCTCCCCTCATGGGTAACTTTGTTTTCGAACTCAACTTCTCTTAGCTATGAGGCACACACCAGATGACAGTACAGCCCTCGATCCAGTTAATGAACTTTCTTAGATAGAAATACTGAGATAGACTGGGTTGCTATTCCTCTAACTCCTCCACCTTTATTAGAGAGTTTCAGGACATTACTCAGTCTCATAGCTTGACTTTCCATGCTGTGCAGATGATGTGCTCTATTTAGATGTAACCAATCAATATAGCCCTCAATCTTGTCAGAAGTCTGGTAATTATTAATATACTTAAGTTTATGACAGACAGAATCTCCCGAAGCCTTTAACAGTTTGCCCCACAAGGTCTCAGAAGATAAGAACACCTTCTTTAAGAGTGTTTAAGAGTTCACCTGGGGGGCTGGAGAGATGGCTCAGCAGTTAAGAGCACCGTCTGCTCTGTCAGAGGTGGTTAAGAGTACCGTCTGCTCTGTCAGAGGTCCTGAGTTCAATTCCCAGCAACCACATGGTGGCTCGCAACCATCTGTAAAGAGATCCGATGCCGCCTTCTGGTGTGTCTGAAGACAGCTACAGAGTACTTATATATAATAAATGAATAAATCTTAAAAAAAAAAAAAGAGTTCACCTGGATTGTGTTATAATAAACCACTGAGAAACACAGTGGACAAAACTGGAGACCCTCACAGTCAAGTGATTTATCTAAATCAAGGTGAGTCATTTCTCATGGCACATGTGTCCATTCCACAGAGGAAAAGCTCTGCATCTTCTGGGCTTGAAAGCCAGACTGACTCCGCCCAAGTTGCCATGAAGACCACAGAGACCACAGGGAACTGTTAGCTAAGAGCTCTGTCATTTTTAAATATATATGATTGCTAGACTATAGTTTATTCTTCTCCAGTTTCTGACTACATCAACAGCTAAGGTAACTGTAGCTTAACTAAGAAACAGACTTCTAGACTCAGTTTCTAGCAACTAGTTCAGATGTAAGCACACAGGTGTAATCGGTTACTTTCTCACCTAAACTCGGCTTCCATTGGTTAAATGCTTCCTATTTCTTCCACTTGCTAAACTCCACTATACGACCAACTGTAATCACAAATTCTTGTTCCTTCTGCACCACAAAAAGCTCATCTTAAAGAATGTTCATGCTGTTAAGTCATGTTGTTATCTCTTTTGTAAACTTATCAGCTACAGGAAACCCACTCAGACCCACCTCTAATGGACCAAATAGACTCCACCCAGATAAGTACATCTGCCTAAAGTTCCCACTTATTCCCTATTCCAGAGGGTGGGATTGCTCTGGGTTTCATCTAAGAAAAAGATCTTTCTCCCAAATGCACTTAATCTTATTCTCTACCTGTAACAAATATATATGTGTGTTTCAGCATCTTGTCAAGTCCAGGTGCTTACTACACCTGGGACAGCTGCAGAGAAGCAACCTCCAGATACTCAATCTCCTCTCACTGATGCTTCTATTGGACCTGTTCCTTCACCCCTATCCTCAGTTGGTTCCACAGACCCTAGACAACAAGGAAACAGCCAACTCTAAGGCTGGACAAACATCCCATACCCACTTTTCTAAGTTCCTTAGAGTCTGTCACCCCCAAACAAGCAGGAAGTAGTCAGAGATCACAACGACCCTATTCCTGCTCTGCCATCACCTCTAATTTTTCTTTTTTAATTAAACCAAAACAGGGGAATGTTAGCATTCTCCCTAAACTCCACCCCCACAGTTACCTGGCAACAGCTAGGTATGCCTGACTCTATAAAAGGGGCTGCTTGCTCCCTCCTCTCTCTCTTGTCCTCTTTTGCTCTTACCTTCTTCCCTGTTTGTCCCCTGTCTCCCATTCCCTTTCCCTTCTTTCCATGTGCTCATGGCTGGCTTCTGCCTCTCTCTCTCTCTCTCTCTCTCTCTCTCTCTCTCTCTCTCTCTCTCTCTCTTTCTCTCTCTGCCCTACCACCCTTTCAACTCCCCTCCCCATGCCCTGAATAAACTCTATTCTATACTATATCATCATGTGTCTGGTCCTTGAGGGGAGGGGGGGAAGGCACAGGCTCGCTGAGGCACTCCCTTCCCCCAGACTTCCATAGAACACATACCCCTCTCTCTTTATCCTTTTATTAACACAACAGTTGTATAACACACATAATTAACAAAAAATTAAGCCAGGGATTAGTGGTGCATGCTTTTAATCCAAGCCCTGGGGAGCAGGCAAAGAGAGACAGGTAGAGATACCTGTCAGTTCAAAGCTATAAAGAGTTCCAGACCATATAGTGTAGCCCGGTCTCAAATAAAAACAAGTAAGATTAGTCTAATATCTACTCTGAACATACAAAAAATAATGAAGTTACAGAAAAACGGATGAGATTCCAGTGTTCCATGAAACCTACTAACTCCTAGCATTGGTCTAAGTTCATTGCACACTTAAGAGCAATCCATAAGGAGAGCTGCCAGACCTTCACAATGAAGCATGTGGGAGGATTCTGTTTCTACATACTGTCATCAGCAACCTCACTACAGTAAATCCAAGCCTAGGGAAATGCATCATGCTGACCTGAAGGAAGAGTGTCCTTGAGAAAACAAGAGTTGTTAGTTAGAGTTCTAATCACAGCAACTCTCCCCATACACCTTAATACTCTATTAGGAATATAGTTTTCAATGTTATGGTTTGAATTTTAAAAATGTGCCTTATAGGCTCATGTACTTAGTCATGTGGTCCCCAACTACTGCTGGGAGGTTGTGGGGGGATGGATGGTGAATAAGGAGCACTGAAGGTTGGCCTCCGAAGGTCATGGCCCTAACTGTGGTTCTTCTTTCTCTGCCTCACGATCTGCTGTCAGACATAGCAGGACATAACTGGACATTACCTGCCATGTCTTTCCCACAGTGTCCTCTGAAACCATGATCTCAAATTAATCTTCTATCCCTTAAGCTAGCTTCTGTCAGGTATTGTAGCATAGCAAAGAGAAAGGGGACAGATGTATTTATTTTCATGTCAGAAAGGAGGAGCATGACAGTTAAACAAACTGAAGGTAGAAAGGAAGCAGAAGAATAGGACCAGAGCACTGAGATGAAAGCCTCCACGTTTCCAGGGCTTTGTCTAGGAGTAGCTTATATAGTAAGCACAGAACAAAAGACTAGGCGTCAACTATCCCACTTGAATGCATGCACCAGACAGATAAGGACCCAGAAGAGGCTGAGGAGGCAACACTGAGAAAATCACCGACTGTGCTGGGTGTGGGTGGCTGTAACAGCTGCACCTAGGAGGCTGAAGCAGTAAGATCTGATCATCTTCAGCTAGGGATGGAGTTTGAGGCCAGCCTATACTATGAGAGACCCAGTTTAAAAAAAACAGAAAACGGGGGCTGGAGAGATGGCTCAGCGGTTAAGAACACTGACTGCTCTTCCAGAGGTCCTGAGTTCAATTCCCAGCAGCCACATGGTGGCTCACAACCAACTGTAATGGGATCTGATGCCCTCTTCTGGTGTGTCTGAAGACAGTGACAGTGTACTTATATGTAATAAATAAATCTTAAAAAAACAGAAAACAAATAACATAATAGCATTTGGTGGCACATACTTGGAAATCCAGCGTATGCGACCCTATCTTGAGAAGAGGAAGAAAAGAAGAAAACAAAAGGCCAGGTATGGTGGTGACCATTTATAATCCCAGTACTTGGATTTTGGATTCCTGGATCTAATGTCCTCTTCTGCCTTCTGTGTGTGGTTGCTGTATGTGGTACACAGGCATACAGGCAGGGGAAACTCATACATATAAAATAAAAATAAAATACCCACCTCTACAAAAATAAACCTGGCTCTTATCCCCTCTTACCCCCTCCTGTTCTTTCTTCTTTGCTGCTCTGGCCCCTTTGCCCATCCCCCCCACCCCCACGTGCCCATGGCCAGCCACCGTTCCTCTCTTCTTCTACTCTTCTCTCATTAAAACCCCTCCACATGGAAAAAAAACCAAAAACCAAAAACCAAAACAAAACAAAACAACAACAACAACAAACCTAGACTTGTAATGTTGATGCAGGAAGACCACAAGTTCAAGACTACCCTGGGCTATACAGGGACACCTGTCTCAAAGATGAAACTCAAAGGCAAAAACAAACCAAAACAAAAACAAACTGATAAAAATATAAAGAAATCTAGGAAGATAAGAACTTCTGGCTAAAATCTCTAAGGGAAGAATTGAGGGGGTCGGGTAGCTAAAAACAGTAAATTAAATCAAAACAAAACCCATTCAGGATCTGGGCATAATGGCACATGACTTTAACCTCAGCTGTAGGGAGGCAGAACCAGGTAGAGCTCTATGAGTTCAAGACTAGCTGTATCTACATGGTGAGTAGAGCTACATGGGAGCTACTATATGAGCCAGAGCTACATAGGAAGATCTTGTCTTGAAAAAAAGAAAAAAAGAAAACACAAACTATTTGGGAGGCTGGGATATAGTCAGTGTTGGAGTATCTGACTAGAATGTAAGAAAAAAAATATCTGGAAAAATGAATTTACTGAGGAAAATTTAATTGAAGTACATTTTCATGCACAGTAGTAGAAGCCCTATTGTTTAAATTAACTGCTCAAAGAAAAGGAAAACAATACCGTCCGTAAGACAGTTTCTGCTCCAAGGATGGATTTGGCTGCTTCGAAGTCCTCCCAGTCTGAGCCCAACATACTCTGCATTTGAAGCATTTGCTAATGAAATTAAAGTGTTTTGGTGCCCTCTACTGTTCAAAAGTATGTTTTGAGTCTTGCCAATTTAATGTTTAGAGATTTAAAAAACTTATATATAAAACAGACTTCTCTATTGAGTTCAATGGTCTGGAAGAAATGCTTCAGAATAAGCCAAAACAGAGTATCCATGCCCATATCCAATCAAAATAGTATTTTAGGGTCTCTTCATTTAAAAAAAAAAGCAAACATATTTGTTTGCTTTGTTTTATTTTTTGAGAAACAGCCTCACTACGTAGACCAGGCTGGCCTCCAACTGACAGAGATCTGCCTGCCTCTGCCTCCAGGTATGTAACATCAGAAAAGCAAAGTTGATGAACCTTACACTTCCTTTCCTGGACTTCAATAGCAGCTTTTTTCCTCAGAAATGACTGTGTGTTGCTTCTCTATACACTGGAAGCCAAGTAATCTCTAAGTACTTCTGTTTTTTACCTACTCCTCCACTGTACATTTGTTAAAATATTCCCCTGGAGTGAGCGAGGGTGGACCCATGCCTGAAATCTCAGTGCTCAGAGGCAGAGACAAGAGGGTAATCAAGACTGCAAGGGCCACACACAAGTTCCTGCTTAGCCTGGGACACTGCAGGGTTCAACACAACACTCTCCCCTGGAAGGCAGAGAAGGTAGGACTGTGAATTTGAAGCCAGCCTGAGCTATGGCAGGACAGGGAGTGTCAGGCCTTTCTTCTCTGGTTTAAATTACTAGCACCTTACTGTCTTCAGTCTGTTATGAGAATCCAGAGCCAAGAGAAGAACTCAGCACTCACCTGCTCCTGGAATTGTTTCTGGGATAAGCAATCAATAAGGTCCACACAGCCCAGAAGACAACCTGATGGATAGTCATTTGGAAATTCTACATCTGAATAAGAAAAGAACAAAAGGACTGGATAAATTTCTTCTTTGTGATCCTGAAACTCAGGAATCTGCTTTCAATTCTGAACACATAACATTTTCCATCATCTATTTGTAGAAGCGAAGGAAAACAGGGAAGTTTTTATATGGTACAACTGCTTGTATTTTAATGAGAACCTAACAAGTGACGACCTTAGTTTATTATCCACATGCTAAACTTGGTAGCTTTTACTATAGAAAAACCCTCTGTTTACCATCAGGGTTCAAGGAATCTACAAGTTAATTCTGAACAAATTAATTTTAATATATTCACAGCTGGGACAGATAAGAGTTTGGTGGTGTGATGATTAGCTTTAACTCTAACTCAAAACAACCTACAATCATGGAGGAAGAGTCTCAGAGAGATCATCAACATCGAGTTTGCCTATGGGAATGTGCGTGGCAGAAGTGAGGTGGGGTGGGTGTGGGGTGGGGTGGGGGTGGGTGGGGTGGTTCATAAATTAATTGATGTAGGAAGCCCAAGCCCACTGCAAGCAGCTCTATTCTATAAGGAGTCCTGAGGTGTGTGAGAGAGAAATGAACTGAGGGACAGGCAGCAGAGCACTTGGTCATGTGCTCCTGACTGGATGTGACTGACAGGAGCACTTGCTTTTCAAGCTCCTGCTGCTGTGACTTCCCTGAAACGATGGACTGAAGTCTGGAATTGTGAGCTAAAGCAAACCTTCTCTCCTCTACGCTAAGTTAGGGATTTTATCACAGCCAATGAAATAAAACTGGAACAAGAGATACAGTGTTTTAGGGAAGGAAAGACAGACAGACAGACAGACAGAAAGAAAGAAAGAAAGAAAGAAAGAGAGAGGGGAAGGGGGAAGGGAGGGAGGAAGGAAGGAAAAAGAAGGAAGGAAAGAAAAAAGGAGGAAAGGAAGGAAGTTAGGAAGACAAAGGCAAAAAGACAGGCAGCTATAGATGTTGAGAAAAAACAACCATAAAAGTGTGACGAAACAAATAGAAGAATAAATGTTAGAACACAACTTTAAATGAAGCCAGTCATATCAATCAAAACAGAAACATGAGGTTTTGTTGTTGTTTTATTGAGACAGGGTTTCCCTTTAGAACTCCAAGATTTGCCTGACTCTGCCTACTGAGCCCTGGGATTAAAGGTGTTTGCTGGGCTGGAGAGGTGGCTCAGTGGTTAAGAGCACTGACTCTGACTGCTCTTCCAGAGTTCCTGAGTTCACTTCCCAGCAAACACATGGTGGCTCACAACCATCTGTAATAGGGATTAGATGCCTCTTCTGGTGTGTCTGAAGACAGCTACAGTGGACTCATATAAATAAAAGAAATCTTTAAAAAAAAAAAAAAGGTGTTTACCACCAATGCCAGCTCAGGAATGTGTTTTTAAGGAACTATGCATTTTGACTCCTAGGGATTGCATCAGCTTGATTTCCTAGAAACTTTCTAAGGTGGTTTTATAATTATCTTTTCCTTTTGACTTCACAACTTGTATGGGCCAGAGTAAGAGGAAACACAACAGTTAAAAGGTTTTTTGTAATAATAATGTATGTGTATGTACAACAGTTAAAAGGTTTTTTGTAATAATAATGTATGTGTATGTACATGTGTACATGAATGCAGGTGTCCATCTTGGCCAGAGGTGTCAGATTCACTGGAGCTGGAGTTACAGGCACTCGTGAGCTGCCCAACATGGGAACTGAAGCGGGATCCTCAACAAGAACAAGTATTCTCTCTCCAGTCCTCCAAAAATTCTTACTTGTGGGTTCCCCAGAATTTAGAGAAGCCACTTATCTCCACAAAAATTAGATAAAAAATTCCTCAAGCCACACAATAAAGATTGGTTGGTTAGCTGGGTGTGGTGGAGCACGCTTTCACTCCCAGTGCTAAGGGGCAGAAGCAAGACATCTATGCATAGTTGAGGCCTGCCTAGACTACACATAAGACCTTTTCTCAAAAAAAAAAAAAAAAAAAATTCCTCATTAAGGACAGAAGAGATGGTGCAGCAATTAAGAACACTGTCTGCTTATAACCCCGTCTGTAAAATCTTTGGTCGAAGGGTTGGGGATTTAGCTCAGTGGTAGAGCGCTTGTCTAGCAAGCGCAAGGCCCTGGGTTTGGTACCCAGCTCCAAAAAGAAGAAAAAAAAAAAGAACACTGTCTGCTTTCCCTGAGGACCTGGGTTCAGTTCCTAGCACCCATATGGTAGCTCACAACCATCTATTTGTAACTCTAGCTCTAGCAGATCCAATCCCGTCTTCTGGCTTATGGGCACTGCACATATATAGTATACATATAACAAGTAGATAAAACTTATAAATTAATGAAAACTTATAAAATTCAAAGATTAATTGGTTGATTTTTGGTTTGAGCAATACTTCTTTTTTTTCATTTCCTAATTACTAACTGAATTATTTTTTGACACAGGGTCTCACTAAATAGTAAAAGTTAGCCTGGAACTCATGAGGATCAGGTGGGCCTCAAACTCAGGGAAATCTACTGTTTTAATCTCCCAAGTGCTGGGATTAAAGGTCTATCCTACCACACTCAGCATTACATTTTTAGTGAAATTAATGCTTTTGAACAGCTGTCTGTGATTTGTTACTAAGCAGACTAAGAGGCTGAGTGTGGAGGCTCATACCTTTTACCCTATCACTGGGGAGAATGGTGTGGGGGGGTGGGAGGGACCTGCCTTGAGTTTGAGATTAGCCTCAACTATATAGTGAGTTCCAGGGCAGCTGGGCTATACGGAAAAACCCTGTCTCAATCTCAAACTAATAAACAAATGTGAGGTTTAAAAGTCTATGTAACACAAGAAAAAAAAATAAAAACAAAGGAAGAAAGAAATAGAAGATTAGCATTAAGGACTTCTGTCCACAAATCAAAACTGAAAGTCAAGTCTGTACATGGCTGTCACCTTTCCCGCGAAGAAGACGGTAGGTAGCCTGGAGTTCTGAGACTTCTTGAGTCGAAGGTCTTTTGCCTGTGGCTGCTATCCAAAGTCTTCCTCTGTGAGGAGTATACCAGGATCTGCCCTCCACCCTTAAACAAACAGAAATTCAATGGGAAAGATCTAAATTCTAGTTTCCTTGAAGATATTGTAACATACAACAAATCCTACAGCAAACATTCCAACTGGATCGAGAGACTTACTAAAGAAGAACCTCTGCGACACCCTTCCCTTAGCTGACCTGTACCCTGTCAGCCACCTTTCCTGTCATCACCATCATCAGTCATTTCTCTCTACTCCTACTGGCCACCTGATCTCTGTAACTCAGACGGGGAACTGTCATTTGTCTTGGGACTTCTATAATTTACGTTTGTAATTAAGTTGTTACATTTATTTGTAGGGAGGGCACATATGAGACATAGCATTTCTATGGAGACTAGAAGATAACTGGCAGGAGGTGGTTATGTTATCTGGGGCCAGGTGTGGTGCACACGCCATTAACCCCAGCACTTGACAGAAGCAGGTGATTATCTGTGAGTTTGAGGCCAGTCTAGGCTACATAAGTGAGTTTCAACACAGGCAGGGATATCTAATGAAACCCTAGGTCCTATATGTATGTCTGTACGTATACTCATGTATATGCTACCTATGTTCTCAGAGCCCAAAAGAAGGTGTCAGAGTCAGCAGAGGGTTCTGAGTCATATGTCATTTGTTCTGAGATCCTATCTTGGGTCATCTGGAAGTACAGAAAGGATGTTAGCCACTGATCTATCTCTATAGCCCCTCTCTTTCTGTGCATATGTTTATTATTTATTTACTGAAGTGCATATGTGTATGCACATGTGTGGAGGTCAGAGGACAGTTCTGGGGAGTTGGTGCTCTTCTACCATGTGGGCTCTGGGGATCAAACTCAGTTTGTTGGTCTTGGTAACAAGTTCCTTTATCTCCATCGCATTTTTATAGTAGGAACTAGGGCTGTGAATTTTTCAAATTCTTAGTTTTTCAATATAGGTGAATTAAAAGAGTGTCAGATACATTCTGAGTAATCAGTATGGGAATGAACAAATGTATGGTTCCCTCTAGCCAAATGCCTTGAAGACTTGCTGAAAACATGGTCTCACAGGTGTAAAAGCACTACCCATTGATTCCTAAGGGAATCATGTGATAGATGCTTCTTATCCTGTTCTTTTCAGTGAGAAAAGATGAGTAACACAGAACACAGAGGAGGAGAGAAACAAGAGCATTCTGAGGAGAGCATCCTGAGGAGAGCATCCTGAGGAGAGCATCCTGAGGAGAGCATCCTGAGGAGAGCATCCTGAGGAGAGCATCCTGAGGAGAGCATCCTGAGGAGAGCATCCTGAGGAGAGCGTGCTGTTTCATCTCCTACTTTGGAAAAAGAAGAAAGCAAATGAGAAGGGAATGAGAGGAGACACTGAGGGCTCAGCTGTCCTGGAAGAGAAGCAGGGTCATGGTCCTCAGGACATAGCACTGCACACATGGGCTGGGAAGCAACAGAGCCAAAGCACGAAAGCATGCCCTTCAGTGGGGGGAAATGGCTGATGCCCTAGGTAAATGAAGGAAGGAAATGACAGATAACAGCAAAACCTGTGTGGAGCAAACGGCTGTTTCTAAATGTTGATACATTTTCTTTCCACCAAGTAGAAATGGGGCTGAAGCCTAAGCAGTCCAGTGCATGTGCACTTTGAAAACCTGAAGTCTAGCTTTGTAATTCAGAGCAGTCTAGCTTACCCCAGTGTCTGCACTTGTCAACTGTAAAGTGCTAGCCTGGGCTACACAGCTGCTCCTTTAGAAACTAAAATCCTATTTTATATATGTGTGTGTGTATATATATATGTATATATATATATATATAGCCAGGCATATAAAATTCTAGAAGATTAAGAGGAAGAGAAAAATGAATGATAATAAGTGAAATGAAAAACCCAAACAAAAATATATAACATGACCTCATTGTGTAATCATTCACACAAGAGAACCAACAAAAACATTCCAGGCCAAGCATGGTGGCACATGCCCTTAATCCTAACACTCAGGAGGCAGAGGCAGACAGATCTCTGTGAATTCAAGTTTAAACCCAGCCTGGTCTACATAGTAGTGAGTTCCAGACAAACTGTGTGTCAAAGAAGGAGGAAAAGGAGGAGGGGAAAGATAAGGAGGAGGAGGAAAAAGAGGAGGAGGGGGAACAAACAAGCAAACAAACATTCCAAAGTACTAACAGAAACTTACAGCTAATAACTGTTTCTAGAGAGTGAGAGTATATATGATCTTTTTCTAGCTATTGTTTTACATTTTACAATCTTTTATTTCCATGTATACAAGTGAAAAAAAGGAGAATTTAAACTAGGAATTAAGGGGCTGGAGAGATGACTCAGTGGTATAGAGCACTGACTGCTCTTCCAGAGGTCCTGAGTTCCATTCCCAGCAACCACATGGTGGCTCACAGTCATCTCTAATGGGATCCAATGTCCTCTTCCGGTGTGTCTCAAGATGTGTAGGCACTTAAATAAAATAAATAAATAAACCTTTAAAAGTAAGAACAAAACAAGAATTAAGAAACACAATCAACTCTGGACTGGAATGCCATGGTACATGCCCATAATGCTGGCTCAAGAAGCCGAAGGAGGATGCTGGAAGTCTGAGGTTAGTCTGAGCTACCTCCTCAAAGACTGGCTGGGCTAGGAGTGTACTCAGTGGTACAGTGCTTATCTAGCACAGACAAGCTCTTAAATTGATACCTTGCACCGGAAAACAACAACAATAACAACAGCAACAACTAAAAACCAACATCAACAGATGATCCTGGGATGTGGGACGATAGTAGACGACTTCCAGTGGAAGTAAACCTCTGCGTTACCAAACAAAACTTCACATTATAAAACAGATCAAAGCATGAAGATTGCTGAACAATATATTAAAAATAAACAAACATATAAAAATATATAAAAATAAACAATATATAAAAAATAAAGTTTTTCCAAAAGACTTTCTTCCAAATTGAAAAACACTGGTATTCTAGCTTTACAAGGTCTTTTCCCTCTTTCTCTTCTGCAGTACTAAGGGTCATTCCAGGGCCTTCTGGACATTGGGCAAGCATCCTACCACTGAGCTATACCCCAACCCTTGATTTTAGTATTCATTCTGAGGTGGAATCTCTCTTAGTTTCCCTCCTCAAATTCATCATTCCTTGTCAGATTCCTAAGCAGTGGAGATTAGACGTATGAGTCACCATACTTTCATTTGGTGTTTTCTTTTTAAGCTATTCAGCCAAAAAAATTTAGGATTTTGTTGGTTGACCTTTTAAAAAACAATGAAAGGTAGATAGGGGCACTGGAGCTGCAGGTCCCCTGCGCCCCAGACACCGCCAGAACCTGAAGGGACAGGATCAACAGTTCTCTGCACCCAAATCCCATGGGAGGGAGAGCTAAACCTTCAGAGAGGCAGACACGCCTGGGAAGCCAGAAGAGACTACACTCTGCCCACATTTCTGACTTCAGAGGAAAACACCAAATGCCATCTGGGACCCTGGTGCATGGATTGCTCCCGGAAAGGGCGGCGCAGGTCCTCCTGATTGCTGCCCTCTCGGAGAGCTCATAAGCAACACCCCACGAGCAAACCTGAGCCTCAGGACCACAGGTAAGACCAACTTTTCTGCTCCAAGTGACCTGCCTGGTGAACTCAGGACACAGGCCCATAGGAACAGCTGAAGACCCGTAGATAGGAAAAACTACACGCCCGAAAGCAGAACACTCTGTTCCCATAACTGGCTGAAAGAAAACAGGAAAACAGGTCTACAGCACACCTGACACACAGGCCTATAGGACAGTCTAGCCACTGTCAGAAATAGCAGAACAAAGAAACACCAGAGATAATCTGATGGCAAGAGGCAAGCTCAGGAACCCAAGCAACAGAAACCAAGACTACATGGCATCATCGGAGCCCAATTCTCCCACCAAAGCACACACTGATTATCCAAACACACCAGAAAAGCAAAACCTAGATTTAAAATCATATTTGATCATGATGCTGGAGGACTTCAAGAAAGACATGAAGAACTCCCTTAGAGAAATGCAGGAAAACATAAATAAACAAGTAGAAGACTATAGAGAGGAATCACAAAAATCCCTGAAAGAATTCCAGGAAAACACAACCAAACAGTTGAAGGAAATAAAAATGGAAATAGAAGCAATGAAGAAAGAACATAGGGAAACAACCCTGGATATAGAAAACCAAAGGAAGAGACAAGGAGCCATAGATACAAGCATCACCAACAGAATACAAGAGATAGAAGAGAGAATCTCAGGAGCAGAAGATTCCATAGAAATCATCGACACAACTGTCAAAGAAAATGTAAAACAGAAAAAGCTACTGGTCCAAAACATACAGGAAATCCAGGACTCAATGAGAAAATCAAACCTAAGGATAATAGGTATAGAAGAGAGCGAAGACTCCCAGCTCAAAGGACCAGTAAATATCTTCAACAAAATCATAGAAGAAAACTTCCCTAACCTAAAGAAAGAGATGCCCATAAGCATACAAGAAGCCTACAGAACTCCAAGTAGATTGGACTAGAAAAGAAACTCCTCCCGTCACATAATAGTCAAAACACCAAATGCACAAAATAAAGAAAGAATATTAAAAGCAGTAAGGGAAAAAGGTCAAGTAACATATAAAGGCAGACCTATCAGAATCACACCAGACTTCTCGCCAGATACTATGAAAGCCAGAAGATCCTGGACAGATGTCATACAGACCCTAAGAGAACACAAATGCCAGCCCAGGTTACTGTATCCTGCAAAACTCTCAATTAACATAGATGGAGAAACCAAGATATTCCATGACAAAACCAAATTTACACAATATCTTTCTACAAATCCAGCGCTACAAAGGATAATAAATGGTAAAGCCCAACATAAGGAGGCAAGCTACAACCTAGAAAAAGCAAGAAACTAATTGTCTTGGCAACAAAACAAAGAGAAGAAAAGCACACAAACATAACCTCACATCCAAATATGAATATAACAGGAAGCAATAATCACTATTCCTTAATATCTCTCAACATCAATGGTCTCAACTCCCCAATAAAAAGACATAGATTAACAAACTGGATATGCAATGAGGACCCTGCATTCTGCTGCCTACAGAAAACACACCTCAGAGACAAAGACAGACACTACCTCAGAGTGAAAGGCTGGAAAACAACTTTCCAAGCAAATGGTCGGAAAAAGCAAGCTGGAGTAGCCATTCTAATATCGAATAAAATCGATTTTCAACTAAAAGTCATCAAAAAAGATAAGGAAGGACACTTCATATTCATCAAAGGAAAAATCCACCAAGATGAACTCTCAATCCTAAATATCTATGCTCCAAATACAAGGGCACCTACATACATAAAAGAAACTTTACTAAAACTCAAAATACACATTGCACCTCACACAATAATAGTATGAGGTTTCAACACCCCACTCTCATCAATGGACAGGTCATGGAAACAGAAATTAAACAAAGACCTAGACAGACTAACAGAAGTCATGAACCAAATGGACTTAACAGATATTTATAGAACATTCTATCCTAAAGCAAAAGGATATACATTCTTCTCAGCACCTCATGGTACTTTCTCCAAAATTGACCATATAATTGGTCAAAAAACAGGCCTCAACAGATACAGAAAAATAGAAATAATCCCATGCGTCCTATCAGACCACCACGGGCTAAAGCTGGTCTTCAATAACAATAAGGGAAGAACGCCCACATATACATGGAAGTTTAACAATGTTCTACTCAACGATAACCTGGTCAAGGAACAAATAAAGAAAGAAATTAAAGACTTCTTAGAATTTAATGAAAATGAAGGTACAACATACCCAAACTTATGGGACACAATGAAAGCTGTGCTAAGAGGAAAACTCATAGCTCTGAGTGCCTGCAGAAAGAAACAGGAGAGCATATGTCACCAGTTTGACAACACACCTAAAAGCTCTAGAACAAAAAGAAATACACCCAGGAGGAGTAGAAGGCATGAAATAATCAAACTCAGAGCTGAAATCAACCAAGTAGAAACAAAAAGGACCATAGAAAGAATCAACAGAACCAAGAATTGACTCTTTGAGAAAATCAACAAGATAGAGATAAACCCTTAGCCAGACTAACGAGAGGACACAGAGAGTGTGTCCAAATTAATAAAATCAGAAATGAAAAGGGAGACATAACTACAGAATCAGAGGAAATTCAAAAAATCATCAGATCCTACTACAAAAGCCTATATTCAACGAAACTTGAAAATCTGCAGGAAATGGACAATATCCTAGACAGATACCAGGTACCGAAGTTAAATCAGGAACAGATAAACCAGTTAAACAACCCCATAACTCCTAACGAAATAGAAGCAGTCATTAAAGGTCTCCCAACAAAAAGAAACCAGGTCCAGACGGGTTTAGTGCAGAATTCTATCAGACCTTCATAGAAGACCTCATACCAATATTATCCAAACTATTCCACAAAATTGAAACAGATGGATCACTACCGAATTCCTTCTATGAAGCCACAATTACTCTTATACCTAAACCACACAAAGACCCAACAAAGAAAGAGAACTTCAGACCAATTTCCCTTACGAATATCGACGCAAAAATACTCAATAAAATTCTGACAAACCGAATCCAAGAGCACATCAAAACAGTCATCCACCATGATCAAGTAGGCTTCATTCCAGGCATGCAGGGATGGTTTAATATACGGAAAACCACCAATGTGATCCATTATATAAACAAACTGAAAGAACAAAACCACATGATCATTTCATTAGATGCTGAGAAAGCATATGACAAAATTCAATACTCCTTTATGATAAAAGTCCTGGAAAGATTAGGAATTCAAGGCCAATACCTAAACATAGTAAAAGCCATATACAGCAAACCAGTCGCTAACATTAAACTAAATGGAGAGAAACTTGAAGCAATCCCACTAAAATCAGGGACTAGACAAGGCTGCCCACTCTCTCCCTACTTATTCAATATAGTTCTTGAAGTTCTAGCCAGAGCAATCAGACAACAAAAGGAGATCAAGGGGATACAGATTGGAAAAGAAGAAGTCAAAATATTACTATTTGCAGATTCCAAAAGTTCCACCAGAGAACTACTAAACCTGATAAACAACTTCAGCAAAGTGGCTGGGTATAAAATTAACTCAAATAAATAAGTAGCCTTCCTCTACACAAAAGAGAAACAAGCCGAAAAAGAAATTAGGGAAACGACACCCTTCATAATAGTCCCAAATAATATAAAGTACCTTGGTGTGACTTTAACCAAGCAAGTAAAAGATCTGTACAATAAGAACTTCAAGACTCTGAAGAAAGAAATTGAAGAAGATCTCAGAAGATGGAAAGATCTCCCATGCTCATGGATTGGCAGGATTAATATAGTCAAAATGGCCATTTTACCAAAAGCGATCTACAGATTCAATGCAATCCCCATCAAAATACCAATCCACTTCTTCAAAGAGTTAGACAGAACAATTTGCAAATTCATCTGGAATAACAAAAAACCCAGGATAGCTAAAACTATCCTCAACAATAAAAGGACTTCAGGGGGAATCACTATCCCTGAACTCAAGCAGTATTACAGAGCAGTAGTGATAAAAACTGCATGGTTTTGGTACAGAGACAGACAGATAGACCAATGGAACAGAATTGAAGACCCAGAAATGAACCCACACACCTATGGGCATTTGATTTTTGACAAAGGAGCCAAAACCATCCAATGGAAAAAAGATAGCATTTTCAACAAATGGTGCTGGTTCAACTGGAGGTCAACATGTAGAAGAATGCAGATCGATCCATGCTTATCACCCTGTACAAAGCTTAAGTCCAAGTGGATCAAGGACCTCCAATGAAACCAGATACACTCAAACTAATAGAAGAAAAAGTGGGGAAGCATCTCGAACACATGGGCACTGGAGAAAATTTCCTGAACAAAACACCAATGGCTTATGCTCTAAGATCAAGAATCAACAAATGGGATCTCATAAAACTACAAAGCTTCTGTAAGGCAAAGGATACTGTGGTTAGGACAAAACTGCAACCAACAGATTGGGAAAAGATCTTTACCAATCCTACAACAGACAGAGAGGCCTTATATCCAAAATATACAAAGAACTCAAGAAGTTAGACAGCAGGGAGACAAATAACCCTATTAAAAAACGGGGTTCAGAGCTAAACAAAGAATTCACAGCTGAGGAATGCCGAATGGCTGACAAACACCTGAAGAAATGTTCAACATCTTTAGTCATAAGGGAAATGCAAATCAAAACACCCTGAGATTTCACCTCACACCAGTGAGAATGGCTAAGATCAAAAACTCAGGTGACAGCAAATGCTGGAGAGGATGTGGAGAAAGAGGAACACTCCTCCATTGTTGGTGGGACTGCAGACTGGTACAACCATTCTGGAAATCAGTCTGGAGGTTCCTCAGAAAATTGGACATTGAACTACCTGAGGACCCAGCTATACCTACCTCTCTTGGGCATATACCCAAAAGATGCCCCAACATATAAAAAAGACACATGCTCCACTATGTTCATAGCAGCCTTATTTATAATAGCCAGAAGCTGGAAAGAACCCAGATGCCCTTCAACAGAGGAATGGATACAGAAAATGTGGTACATCTACACAATGGAATATTACTCAGCTATCAAAAACAATAACTTTATGAAATTCATAGGCAAATGGAGGGAACTGGAAAATATCATCCTGAGTGAGGTGACCCAATCACAGAAAAACACACATGGTATGTACTCATTGATAAGTGGATATTAGCCCAAGTGCTTGAATTATCCTAGATGCACAGAACACATGAAACTCAAGACAGATGATCAAAATGTAAATGTTTCACTCCTTCTTTAAAAGGGGAACAAGAATACCCTTGGCAGGGAATAGGGAGGCAAAGATTAAAACAGAGGCAGAAGGAACACCCATTCAGAGCCTGCCCCCACATGTGGCCCATACATATACAGCCACCCAATTAGACAAGATGGATGAAGCAAAGAAGTGTAGGCCAACAGGAACTGGATGTAGATCTCTCCTGACACAGCCAGAATACAGCAAATACAGAGGCGAATGCCAGCAGCAAACCACTGAACTGAGAACGGGACCCCCGTTGAAGGAATCAGAGAAAGGACTGGAAGAGCTTGAAGAGGCTTGAGACCCCATATGAACAACAATGCCAAGCAACCAGAGCTTCCAGGGACTAAGCCACTACCTAAAGACTATACATGGACTGACCCTGGACTCTGACCTCATAGGTAGCAATGAATATCCTAGTAAGAGCACCAGTGGAAGGGGAAGCCCTGGGTCCTGCTAAGACTGAACCCCCCAGTGAACTAGATTGTTGGGGGGAACGCGGTAATGGGGGGAGGATGGGGAGGGGAACACCCATATGGAAGGGGAGGGGAAGGGTCTAGGGGGATGTTGGCCCGGAAACCGGGTAAGGGAATAACACTCGAAATGTAAATAAGAAATACTCAAGTTGATAAAGAAAAAAAGGGGGAAAAAAAGCTGTGTTCCAGAGATAAGCAAAGCTGCACCTTATGTCCCAGCTGAACTTGGAAATGTGTAAGAGTCAGTCAGATGGTACTGGTTTTGAAGGCATGAAGGGATCATGAGGAGCAGACAAGGCGAAGCACTGTGAGAGGCCATGGAAGGCCACTGGTAAAGGTGCAGCCTTAGTTCCAGTTGACAGTCCAGGATTAAAGGGTCCATGCAAAGGAGCTGAGGTTTGGCACCATGAAGAGAGCCTATGAGAGACTGTTGGTGAAGCATAGTTGCAGCAGAAGACCCCAGTGTTTAGTTGGTGCGAGTGCTATGGGATGACCACCAAGAACAGCAGCAGCCTAGACTTCTACAGAGGGAAGAACTGGAGAATTGATGCAAGTAAGCCCTTGGGAGGATCCCAGAAGATCATGTGTGGATCCCAGACATTGGAACAAGGAACTGTGAAGTGGAAGTTGAGTTGGAGACCCCAAGATGTTAAAGATGCCAGAGCTGTAGAATATCTTCTGAGGAAAGCTGCTAACAGGGAGTAGAGACAGCTCAGAAGAAAAAAGTTTGTTGCAGTTCACAAAAATGAAAAAGGAGTTGAAGATCTGAAGACTGCTTTAGCACCAGACATGGAGAGACAGAGTTTGGAGTTTCCCCAGCTGGTTTGTCTTGCTTTGGGGATTACAGTTAAGTAATTTGATGAATCTCAGCTGAGACTTTGGATTTGTACTTTTAACTTTGTTGAGACTGCTATAGACCCTGGGGACTTTGAGAGTTAGATTAAATGTATTTTGCATTATGCTATGTTTAGGTATGGCTCCCACCCATGTGTTTGAACAAGCCTGTAGCAGCCAGGGAGTGGAATATGATGATTTATATAAGCTTGGTCCAAAGAATAGCACTATTAGGAAGTATGACCTTGTTGAAGTAGGTGTGGTCTTGTTGGAGAAAGTGTGTCACTCAGAGGGTGGGCTTTGAGACCCTTCTCCTAGCTACTTGGGAGTCAATATGCTCCTGGCTTCCTTTGGATGAAGATGTTTTGCTTGTCTGGAAGCTGCATATTTCTGGCTTTGATTATAATGGCTTGAACCTGTAACATCGCAATTAAATGTTGTCCTTTATAAGAAAAAAAATGAAAAAAACAGCAAAACAAGTCTTAAAAACAAAAACTGAATAAAAAAACTAAAACAAACAAAACCAACCAACCAAAAAAGAACCCATCACCAACTTTAAAAAAAGGGATTTACTTTACTGTACGTGCATGGGTGTTATATCTGTATTATACATGTGCACTAATGTGCCTAGCATCTGCAGAAGCCAGAAGGCAGGGGATCCCCTAATAACTGGAATTATGCATAGTTGTAAGCCATCATGTGAGTGCTGGGAACCTAGGTGCTCTACAAGGGTAAGAAGTGTTCTTAACTGCTGATCCATCTCTCTAGCCCCAGGTAAGTTTCTATATACACGTATGTGCTTTAATTGTATTTTCTTACTGTGTTGGTATGTGTGTGTGATGAGTGTAGTGTGTGCGGCGTGTGTGGTGTAGGCGTGTAAGCAAGCACAGCATGGTGTGGCATGGAGGTTCGAGGGTAACTTTCAGGAGCTGGCTCCTCCTTGCTGAGCCCAGGCCAGCAATGCTTGTACAGCGAGTGCTGTGCCAGCCGAGCCATCTTCACAGCACTCTTCTTTGTGGAGATAAATTTGGCTAATGTACATAGGCTGGACTACAACTCACAACCTCCTGCCTCTGCCTGCCAAGAGCTCTCATATGGGTTTGTACCACCACACCAAGCCCTGTCTAAAGTTAAATGCAGTGAACGACATCCTAAGTTACCAGCAGACTGGTACGATGAGCACCAATCCACAGTTCTAAATCAAATGTACGTCACTCTGAAACTCTGACGTTCAGTTCTTACCTTTTAATCCCCTTGACAAGCAGAGAAGCCCAGGGCTGATGCACAGACAGGCACCAGCCACCATCAAAGCCTTCCTGGAATTCCTGGTCCTGGATTCGAAGCTGGTGAGGATGTAAACTGAGCTCTAGTCTTGGTCCTACTGAGAGTGAAGTTTTCTTTGGTGGTGCTGACCCAGTGTTGTCCACCCACTGCATAGGAAAGAACACAACACAACAGAAACAGACTTTTGTGAACCTAGGGAATGTAAACCAAAGCTATTAATGCCAGTAAAAAGAAGTCACTTTTAATTTTTTTTTGAAAAAAGGTTTTGTGTAATACAGGCTTGCCTTGAACTTGGTATGTGGCAGAGAATGGCCCTGAATTCCTGATTCTCTTGCTGCTACCTCCCAAGTGATGGGATTACAGGTTTGTGCCAAGGCTCCGGGAGCTTTGCCTGGTTTTTTGTCTATTTGTTTTTTTGTTTTTTTTGTTTTTTTTTTTTTCAAGACAATTCCTCTGTGTAGCCCTGATGGTCCTGGAACTCTCCCTGTAGACCACCATAGCCTCAAACTCAAGAGATCCTCCTCTGCCTCACAAATGCTTGACTGCCATGTAGAGAGGAAGTTGATATCTAAGGCCTATCCATCAAACACACTTGTAAGGAGAACTATTTGGGGCTCTCATCAGTTAAAAGAAAACATTCACTAACCTGAGGAGGGGCCTGGTACATGTTAGGGTTTACCAGAACTCCCAAAGGCTCTTCAGAAGATCTATCAGACGTGACCAGTGACTGGTTCAAAGTTCCATTGGCAATGGCTTGTATTGTCTCATCTAGTCTGTGGAAACAAACCAAAAGGAGGCAATAATTGGTAATCTATGCTCCAAGTGTCCAAACTTAGCACACGAAACCTTTTAGTAGTAATGAAAATTGAAATTGAAAGTTTTATCTGTAGATATGGACAACCTTTTCTGCTCCCAAATCCATCTTGTCTTTGAACCAAGAACACTGAGGAAAACAGGTAGGACATATTACCCACTCATCGTTTTAACAAGATTGATTACAGGCCAAGGTTAGAAAAGATGACTAGCAAGACTGACCCAGAGAAGAAGACTCACAGCAACTCATCTACCAAAGCAATCACAGTTACTCTACCTAGTGAAGAGTACCCTCTCCACTCATCCATGCTAATGTGAACTCTATCCTTGCTTCAAGATGCAAAGGGCTCTGTTTGTGTTTTGGTTTTGTTTTGATTTATGTATAGCCAGGTGTGGTGGTTCATGCGTTTATTCCCAGAACTTAGTCAGAGGCAGACGGATTGGTTAGTTTGAGACCAGCCTGGTCTATACGCTGAGTTCCAGGATAGCCAGGTCTGTCAGAGAGACAAAAATACAAACAAATAAGTAACGAATCTCCAAAATGATGTATGAGTTTGTATGCCTGTGTGTGGATTTGTGCACGTGAATGCCACAGGAAACCAAAGACATTGGATTCTTGGTGTTACGAATGGTTGAGAACCTCCCAAAGAGAATGCTGAGAGCTGAACTTGGGTCTTCTTCAACAACTAGGCTCTGACCCACTGAGATTTTTCTCTAGTTCCAACATTCAGAAGTTTTAAAGAGGTCCCTTTCTTGTTCAACACAAAAGTGCTTATTTCTTTTCTCAAGTCTTATAGTATCTATTGTATGAATAATCACTACACACACACACACACACACAAACACACACACACACACACACCAGTTTTTATGTGGATATGTAAATTTTCCTTTTTTGTTTTAATATTTATTTTTGTGTACATGGATGTTTTGCCTGCCTATATGATTGTATACCATGTATTTGCAGTGCCCAAAAAGGAGGGTGTAGAATCCTCTTGGACTGGAGTTACATATGCTTCTGAGCCACCATGTGGGTGCTGGAAAACTCACGACCTTTGGAAGAGCACCCAGTGCTCTTAACCACTAAGCCATCTCTCCAGCCCTGTTTGGTTGTTTTGATTTGGTTTTTCAAGATAGAGTTTCTCTGTGTAGCTTGGCTGTCCTGGAACTTGCTCAGGAGACCAGGCTGGCCTGAAACTCACAAGGATGAGGATCTGCAGGCTGGGATTAAAGGCGTGTGCCATCACCACCTGGCCCTTATTTCTTTGCATCAAGGCTTGGCTATGTAGCCGAAGTTCTCCTGGAGAGATCCTCCTACTAGGCCTATCGAGTGCTGAGATTACAGACAGTACTACCATGACCAAATCCACTGGATTAGTGTAGCTTACTATTGCAGTGGAGTGTGGGAGAGGTCTAACCTACAGTTTTTTTAAAGTGGTGTTAATCATCTCAACATCATATAATAAATCCTTCCCTTACAGCTTTAAAATGTTAGCTTCACTTTTGATTTGTTATTATTATTTCTGTGTGTGTGTGCAGCTAAGAACTGAATGATGGTCCACAAGTATTAGCTAAGTGACCACCACTGAGATGCACTCTCATTTCCAGACAATGGTTAACTTTAGTCACTATCAATTTCACACACATATCTGCATATACTCAAGCACAACTACAAAAGGAAATAGATTAGTTTCTTTCTGGATCATACATTTCACTTCCTTCCTTTCCTTTCTTCCTATCTCTATATGTATGAAGTGTTCATATGAGATGAATACATGTATGTGTGAATGTGAAAGTGAGGACAGATATGTGTCTGAAGTCAGGGTACAGCCTCAGGCATTGATCCTCACCTTCTGCCCTGGTTGAAACATGTTTTCTTTGCTGTTTGCCTTTGCACACATCAGGCTAAGTGGCCTGAGAGTTTGGGAATCCTATCAGTCTCCTGTGTTGCCATAGGAGCAATGGGATGACAGACATGTGAGACTGCACAATGGCTTCACACAGCTGGTGAGGATAAGCAACCCCAGTCCGAAGGTTTGTGCAAGAGCTTTACACATGGGACCATTGCTGTCTTTTAAGTAAACAAAACAGCTGATCCTTAGAGGAAAATCCTTCCAGTCAGACTGCTCCTGTTGTCGGAGCCCAGCAGAGCCCCTGCTTACCTGCTGTGATACTCTGCCAGTGGGTTTTCATCTTCTAGGATCTTCCGCCCCGCAAAGTCAATGGTGACTTTCTTAGAAAGTCGAGAGGCATGTCGGAGTTCTCTCAGCTCTTCCTCTCGTTTCTGTAGCATGTCTCGCTCAACTTTGGACAGCCACTGATTAGAATCACTGGCAAAGTAATCTGATTCATCATCAATGACTTGGGTCCTTCGGATACTGAGCAGAAAAAAATGGAAAGAAAACAGAGCAACTAGGTCACATGCTGACAAATTTGTACTAATTACCACTTAACTTTTGTTGTTATAGAGGTTCCCATCAAACTACAAAAGGCTGAAATGGTCTAAAATCAGGCTAAACTCTTCCTTACTTGAAAGTGTGTGTCTTTTATCTACTGCAAGGTTCAGTTGTGCCCCTAGAACTAATCTCAGCCTCAGGCAGCAGAAGACACACTACCACACTCCTCTCTCCTCCCTTTCTGGCAAGTCCAACCTTCCACAAATCCACCAGCCCCTCGGTGTGAATCACAGCTTGCACGTCATAACTGGGATGTCCCTTGGTTTTGCCACAGCCCAGGTGTTACTCCCTCTACAATTCACTGGCATCTGGTTTATTGCTGACAGGCAAGTCTGTCTGCTGGTGTTTGCTTTCTAGTCACTGTCTTATGGCTTAATTTTTAGCACTTAGGATTTTTTTGTTTTTGTGTTTTGTTTTTCAAGACAGGTTTTCTCTGTGTAACAGCCTTGGCTGTCATGAAACTCACTTTGCAGACCACACTATCCTTGAACTCAAGAGATTTGCCTGCCTCTGCCTCATGAGTTCTGTGATTAAAGGAGCAAACCACCATCGCCCAGCTGAAGTGGCATTTTTAAAAACATTTTATTGATTGTGAATTTCACATCCTGCACCCCAATCCTACTCATCTCCCAGTCCCTCCCTCCATATTTGCCCTCTGCCCTTGCAACTTCTCCCTGAAATAAAACAAAACAAAAAACAGAATAAAAAAAACCCCCCAAAACATTTCACTATGGAAGCTGTGGTGTATCACGGTGTATCACATAGTATAGCCTTTTGCTCAGCTTTACCTGCAAATGTTCACTGCAATGAGTCACCGGTCTGATTAAAGACCTCTGGCTTCTGCTACACTATTAATGCTGAATCCTTACCTGGGCTCCTTTTGGATACCCTGTTGTTGCTCTGTGTCATGAAGAGCCTACAGTTTTGGTCCTACAGTTTTGGCAGGACCATCCGCTTCACATGCTCCAGGAATTCTTATGGGATAGATGTTGGGGTGGGCCAATCAAAGCTCTTGATCTGGGCCTGGGTGGCAGCCGAGTTGTTCAGCCTGTCAGCTCTCTTGTGCCTGAGCCACCAGGGCCAGTCTTTCTGCTTTCATGCCCTACTATGAAGTCCAAGCAAGGTGCAGGGCGAGCTCTCTGGAGTACTGCAGCCAGTGAGGGGCAGGGGCAGGGGCAGGGGCAAGGGCAGGGGCAGATGTTTTATTCATCTACTACTGTAACTGCTTATGTATACCTCCTCCTCACTCTCCAGTTTAGTAACACATCAGGCCAAGTTCTAAGATCATAATGAGAAGAAAATTGAAGACTGGAAAGAATTCTGACAATTTAACCCCATCATTCATTAGAAAATAAGCCTGGGGGCTGGAGAGATGGCTCAGTGGTTAAGAGCACCGTCTGCTCTTCCAGAGGTCCTGAGTTCAATTCCCAGCAACCACATGGTGGCTCACAACCATCTGTAAAGAGATCTGATGCCCTCGTCTGTACCTCGTGTGTATCTGAAGACAGTTACAGTGGACTTATATATAATAAATGAATAAATCTTAAAAAAAAAAGATGTAGAAAATAAGCCTGGGGCTCACAGAAATTCTTTACATCAAAGCCATAAACCTAGAGAAGACTGTCTCTCTATAATTACAAACTATTGACACGCAGAAGACATTTAAATTACATTCATATTCAAGGTACAAAAACATTTTGTATTAAAAGATTTGGTAGGGCCTTGCTGAATAGCTGGTTTGAAGTGTCCCCACCTCCATTCCACCCCCAGTAATAAAGTTTAAAAGCTTCTATTTGCCCTCTCAGAGGAAATCACTGTCTCAGCACCTCTTGCAGGTTGAATGAAAGGCTGACGGTGACTGCATGAGAGCTGGGTAGCTCTGCTCAGAGTGAGCTCTTAGAGGCTAGGGTTGTCTGCCAGGCTCTTCCTAAGCTGGAAATACAAGTTTTAATATTTTCTGAATTTGTGAATAAGTCTTCAGGGCCAGTTTTCACCTTGAGTGTTTCAGAACTTTCCCTATTACAGGGTCAGAATTCACTGGGGTTTGAGAGAGTGTGTAACAGTTGGAACCTGGAGGGTGTCATTAGTAGCTTAGGAAATTGTCATTCTTCACAGATGTCCTTATTGGACTCTAGGACTCTGAATCAAGGAGAAAGTATGCAGTACATGTCTGCCAGGATTTTATTTTTATAAAGTCTCATGCATGGAGAAGGATCTTATAAAAAAAATGATAAGCCTCTATTAACCAGAAAATTTAAAATTTAAAAACACTTATTGCCTAGTTTTTGATAACTTTTTCCTTGAGACAGGATCTCAGTATGTAGTCCTGGCTGTCCTGAAATTCACTCTGTAGACCAGACTGGCTGTGAACTCACAGAGATCCTCCTGCCTCTGTCTCCCAAGTATTGTGATTAGAGGTGTGTACCACTATGCCTGGCTTGGGGTTCACCTAAATGTTCTTCCATTCTGTCTTTAGCCCAAATATCTGTGTGCTGTCTGTATGGTATTTATACTGTTTTGCAGTATAAAGTACTTTACTTAACACAAGTCTTCTTTGATTTGAAAATACAGTTTTCAAAATATTTACCCAACACCTAGATGTTACTAAGTAGATTTGATCTGTAAGCTCTTAATGCAGAATGTTAAAAAAAAAATTAGAAGAGCCAGACGTGGTAGTCCATGCTTTTAATCCTAGCACTTGGGAGGCAGAAGCAGGCGGATCTCTGCAAATCTGATGCCAGGTTGATCTACAGATCAAGTTCCAGCTCAGTCAAGGCCATAGAGTGAAATCTTGTCAAATGAAAACAAAAACAAAAGTTAAGATACAACAAAAAAAACCCAATACAGAGATTCTTTGTTATAAACCCTTTCATACTCCTCCTTAAGAAGGCAGAAAGTGTCGAAATAATGTTATTAATTTTGTGGGAGTGTTTTGCCTACATGCACATCTGTGTGCTCATGTGAGTGAGTGCCTCATGCCTGTAGAGGTAAGAGGGCATTCCTCTGGAAATGTAGCTACTGATGGCTGTGAACTGATACTGGTGCTAGGAATCAAACCTGGGTCTCTGAAAGAGCAATACATGCTCTTAATAACTGAACCAACTCTCTAGCACCCCAAATTAAAAACCTTGGGGTGCTAGAGAGCTGGTTCAGTTCTAGCTCTTCAAGAGCCATGGTTGTTCTAGCTCTACGGATAAGGTTTTGTCCAGGCACATTAGTCTAACCCTGCCATACCTAGTCCTATCGAACTCTAACAGTTTTTCCTTGTGCTTGACAGCCTTCTCCAAACCAGACTTCATTCGAGATTCCTGATGAGGAGGATGGTCCTTGGTAGAGATATCCACCTTTCCAGAATTCTCTGCCCCTGAAATTCAACAAGGAAAGCAAATGGTATCAGCCCATAGAACAGATCTGTTGTATTGTTGTGAGGTCTGATCCTAGCCTGAAGATCTGAAGCATTTATTTAAATGAAAACACTTAAGGTCAGGCTCAACCAACATCAAGTGGTGTTTGACAACCGACAGTTCCAAGAAGAAGAAGAGGAGGAGGAGGAGGAGGAAGTGGAGGAGGAGGAGGAGGAGGAGGGGTTTTTTTTTTATTTAAAGAAATCTACCAGTGGCGCTCTGAAGGCAGAGGCAAGTGGTTAGAGGCCAGTCTGGTCTACAGAGGGAGTCCCAGAACAGCCAGGGCTATACAGAGAAACCCTGTCTCAAGAAACAAACAAAAAAATTGTTTAAAAAAAAAGTAGCTTGGGCTATATGAGACCTTATTCTAAAAAAGGAAAAGGAGGGAAGTCTCAAAAAGGCAGAGAAATATGTCATTTAAAAATGGTCTTAATTTTTCCTAAGTTTTAAAAGAATGCAGTGTGTCTGAGGGTGTGTCCATGGACACAAAACACAGCAGGTATGTGAAAGTCGAAAGACAACCTGCAGGTCCCAGGAACTGAACTCAGGTCATCACTTCCTTAGCAGGAAGCACCTTTACCTTTTGAACCAACTTGCCAACCTTAAACTTTTATGTTAAGATGTAGTCTCACTACGCAGCTCAAGATGGCGTGGTTTAGTTCACTATGTACTGCAGGTTGGTTTCAAACACGCCATGCTCCTTCCATAGACTCTAGAGTGCTGTTTTTATATGCTTAACAGCACACCACTATGCCTGGCTTAACTCTCTTTTTCTTTTTACACTGTATTTGCTTAGTGTGACATGGGTGTGTGTGTGTGTGTGTGTGTGTGTGTGTGTGTGTGTGTGTGTGTGTAATGAAGCCCACGTGATGGCAGAGGACAACTATGGGAGTTAGCTTTCTCAGCACAGGGTGCCATCTCACCAGCCCAAGTTTATTTTTATTTTTTAGTAGATAAGAGACTTGCTGTGTTATCCAGAATAGCTCCAAACTCCCAGACTAAAACAATTCTCCTGCCTCAAACTCTCAAATAAAGTATTTCAGGTATATTCCACCCTAACAAAAAGGTCCTTAGCTATTTTTGTGAGATGCTTTCAGATATAAAAGACAACATTTTTACAGTTAAAAAAAGAGCATGCACACTTCCTACATCTGTGCACCTGGCTTTCCTTAATGTCAGCATTATCTTTATAAGGATTAAAACTAAGAAATCAGAGTTGCAAGCATGCATACTTTTAGTCCCAGCACTTGGGAGGCAAAGGCAGGTGGATCTTTGTGAATTCAAGACCAGCCAGGCCTAATGTGTGAGCCAGGGCTACATAGAGAAACCCTCAAAAAAGCCAAAAAGAAAAAATATATAGTTTCATCATTTTGGGAGACTGAAAAGATGGCTCAGCAGTTAAGAGCACTGACTGCTCTTCCAGAGATCCTGAGTTCAAATCCCAGCAACCACATGGTGGCTCACAACCATCTGTAATGGGATCTGGTGCTCTCTTCTGGGCTGCATGCATATAAACAAGCAGAAAGCTGTATACATAATAAATAAATAAATATTTAAAAAAAAGAGTTGGACTCTGTTAGTTTGTTCCATTTGTTACAGAATGAATACATGTATTAATTTTTCTGTTATAACCTATCACTGGCTGTTTTGTCTCTCAAGAGTTATGTAGTTTTTAAAATGCTTGCTGAGGGGGCCCAGCAGTCACCAGGGCTCAGGTTCCACTGCCAGCACCAAAAGACAAAAACAATTATCAACAAAAAACCCTGGCATTTTAGCCAGATAACGGTGCACACCTTTAATCCTGGTACCTAGAAGGCAGAGGTAGGTTCAAAACCAGCCTGGTCTGGTGAGTTTCACGCTAGCCAGAGGTACATAAGGAGGCCTGGACTCAAAGAATGAAAAAAGAAAGCAAGAAAGAAACCTAGAGTTTACCTGACATGAGCTTCTTCAGCAGTTTCTGGCTTTTGTTTGAGTCACGTTGTAAAATGTCCTGTTCTTCATTGGTACACACCTATAATGTAAAAGAGAGATTTGTCATACAGAGGTGGAATGACACTTTATAGCTCGCTTGATGTGCTATAAAATGTAGCCTCAACACAAAGATCTGAGTTCAAGGCCAGCCTGGTCTACAGGAGTCCAGGACTGTTACAAGGAGAAGCCTTGTCTTGAAAAACTTAAAAAAAAAAAAAAAAAACAACTCAGAAGGCAAATAAATATGATAGTACACATCTGTAATCTCAGTACTTAGGAATTTGAGGCAGGGGGACTGCCACAAACTTGAGGCTAGTTTGGTTTATACAGAAAGTACAAAGGCAGTTATTAATGTGCCTGGGCTACACAGGGAACTTGAAACTAGGCTAGCTACATAGTGAGAGTGTGCTTTAAAAGCTCATTTTTCTGCCTCAGTCTCCAGAGTACTAGGATTTTAAACAACACAGGGAAGCAATCTCCTAAGAGAAATTGCAGAGTATTCGAATGGCTGTGGTTATTAACTCAAAGCCAGTGTCTTAGGTAGGGCTTCTACTGAAGTGTTGACTGAAACAATTTGATAGGAGGAAAGGGCTTTTTAAAAAAAGAATATCCAGGCTGGAGAGATGGCTCAGTGGTTAAGAGCACTGACTGCTCTTCCAGAGGTCCTGAGTTCAATTCCTAGCAACCACATGGTGGCTCACAACCATCTATAATGAAATCTGATGCCCTCTTCTGGTGTGTCTGAGACAGCAACACAGTACTCATACATAAAATAAAATAAATCTTAAAAAAAAAAAATCCTCATTTATTTCACTGTCTGAATGTTTAAATGTTTTGCCTACATATAAGTCTGTTCATCATGTGTATACCTGGTCTTGTTGAGGTCCAGAAAGCATCAGATCTGCTGGAGCTGGAGCTATAGGCAGCTATGAGCCACTATGTGGCTGACGAAAACCAAACCCAGGTCCTCTGCAAAAGCAGCCAGCACTCAGAACCACTGAGCTATCTCTTTAGCCCCGAAAGGGATTTATCTCATCTTGTTTTTCCAGGTAGTTCATCACTGAGGGAAGTTACGGCAGGAACCTGAGGCAGGAACTGATAAGTGATGTAAGGAATGCTGCTTCCTAACTGCTCCTTCTACCTTTTTATGTTTTGGTTTTTGTTTTAAAGACAAAGTCTCATTCTGTGGCTCTGGCTGACCTAGAACTCACCATTATAAACCAAGATGGCCTCAAACTCTCAGATTCTCTTTCCTCTGCCTCCCAAGTGCTGGAATTATAGGTATGCATTATCATACCTAGGTCTTGGCCTGCTTCCTTATATATTCCAGGACTACCTTCCATAGGTGGGACTGCACACAATTGCAGGGCCTTTCCATATTAATCACTAGTTAAGAAATGTTTCACAGGATTACCTAGAGGCCAATCTTAGGGAAGGATTTTCTCAATTGGGGTTCCCTCTTCTCAGATAACTCAAGTTGACAAACACCAATAACAACAACAACAACAAAAACGAAACCAAAAACAAAACAAAAAACCAAAAGCAACCCAACCAGGACACACAGTGAAAACAAAACATGAAAGAATGACTTTACCAAAGAGCCACAGAACAAGCAGGGGCCTGAACCCTCCTGTTCACAGACAATCCGCCCACAGACCAGACAGTTATTGATGAGTTTGTGCTTCTGGCCCAAGCAATCACACGGGTGACGACCAGGAAGGAGGACTGCAAGTTTGTCCTGCCCCTCTCGTGTATATAAGCTGACAAATCTCGTCTTCTTCTTTACGGAGCTGTTGCCTTCTTGTGCCTAATAGAACAAAGACAGCAGGATACTGACCAACGACAAAGAATCAAGGAGGAAACCTTCGTTTCTGCTGAGTAACTATTTACACCTTATTCAAGAATTACGAGGGAAGGAGAAAAAATATAGTTTTCTTATAATCAGGGGCCCTGATAAAAAAAGCAAGGTAATGAAACGTAGCAATTGCTTTATGCGTTGGTAGCTCTCAATCACGTGATATGTCTAGAGCAAGGTAAACGTAACAATCAGCTTGGCATGTTTTAAAAGGAATTTTTACACATATAAAAACATGCATAGTGTGCACACCATGGTGTGCTTATAGAGGCCGAGGACAACTTGCAGGTATTAGTTCTCCCTTTCCACCATGTGGATTCAGGGGACAGAGCTCAGGCTTGGTGACAAGCACTTTTATCTAGAGCCATATGCTGTCCTGAAATATTTAATACTGCACATGCAGATGTTTTATCATTCAAATATGCTGAGTTGGTGTAGGCATAATGTTTTTGTAGACTGTGTAAAGTTTACCCTTGTGTTAGTCAAGTGCTGATTTATCTGCCCTCATTTCTTCTTTCAGTACAGACACAACATTGCAACGCATATACCAAGAATCTCTTGTTTAAACAGTTCTTACCATTTAATCTTTGCCTTGTCTATAAATGCCGATCACCCAATGGCTGGGTAGAACAGAGACTAGGGCAAGACTCCTGCTAGCCAGAGGAGGGAGAGAGGGAGAGAGGGGGTGAGAGGGAGAGAGGAATACTCCCAGATGAGCAAGGATGGAGGAATTGGAGCCAGGAGGAAGGGGTCTGGAGAGAGATCATGGAAACACACCTGAAGCCCAAAAGAGCCAGATCAATAATAATATGCAAGTGTCATGGGATGGGGATGGGGATGGAAGTAGCCGGATTAGCATAGAATGTAAAGGTAGATCATTTAACTGCTCAGCTATTGAGGTAGTTTTAAATAATTCTTGGTTTTTCTGTGTGATTTTTGGGAAATAGTATAAGGTAAAGAAATACAGCTGCCAGATTAATTCAGTGTTACATTTATATTAAAAATAATTCATTTACAATTTGGGTAGCCTTTTGCTTTCATTTTCTAGTACATCTGGCCTAACACTATTAAGTTCAAAGTAGATGATATTGATCTTCCTGCCTATACGTCCTGAGTGTTGGGATGACAGGCATATATCACTTAATAAGTAGTGGAGGATGGCCCACGAGGGTTCATGCATGCCAGGTAAGCACCCTGCCCACCGAGTGACCTACACCCCAACCCTATTTTTCCTTTTTTTTTGTGTGTGGTGCTAGCTATTATTGAACCATGCATGATGAACACTAGGCATATGCTCTGCTGCTGAGCTGTACTCTCAACCCTTGATGTCTTGAACCACAGCTAAAGAATGCCTTCTTTAGGGGCTAGTTAGATGATTCATTAGATAAAGATGCTTGCCAAGCCTAAATGATCTGAGCTTAATACACAGGACCACATCATCAAAGAAGAGAACCAACTCCCACCTACTGTATACATGTGCACACATGCGCACACAGAATAAATAAAACAAAGAATTAAATACCTCTAAAAGTAGATAACATTCACAGACCTCAAATCAAAGGCAAGCAATAATATAAAAAAAATCATTAAGAAATTTATTCATGGGCTGGAGAGATGGCTCAGGGGTTAAGAGCACTGACTGCTCTTCCAGAGGTCCTGAGTTCAAATCCCAGCAACCACATGGTGGCTCACAACCATCTGTAATGGGATCTGGTGTATCTGAAAACAGCTATAGTGTACTCATACACATTAAATAAATAAATCTTAAAAAAAAAAAAAGAAATTTATTCATTCAGAATGAATGAGAAAGGAGCCAGAATGTAGCTGGTGGGACAGCGTGGTTAGCATACATTCAGTACCTATTATTGGAGGGAGGGGGGGTGTAAGAAAATAGATAACATTATAAAAAATGATCATAAAATTAAATAGGAATTTCATAGCAACAAATCTGCAAATGAAAAAAGCACCTTTAGCCATTAAAACAATACAGCGTGCACTAGAGAGATGGCTCAGTGATTAAGAGCACTGACTGCTCTTCCAGAGGTCCTGAGTTCAAATCCCAGCAACCACATGGTGGCTCAAAACCATCTGTAATAAGATCTGATGCTCTCTTCTGGCGTGTCTGAAGACAGCTACAGTGTTCTTATATATAATAAATAAATCTTTTTAAAAAAATAAAAGAACAATATAACAACATGAGTGTCATTCAGGGGTGAAGTACTTCTCTAGCACAGACAAGGCTATGAATATGGGTATGAAAATAACGAATACACAAACTTCTACAGTTCTTGATGCATGCTGCCAATATTATCTATTGACAGCTGACAGGACATTGACAATCTGATAGGAAATATTTCTGTGATTTAATGTGTATTTATCTGATTAGTATAGTTATCTTGGTTTGTTCATGCCTTGGGGCAGGGGCATAATGTGAGACTTTCAGTGTTAAAATTGGAGGAGTTGGGGTTGGGGATTTAGCTCAGTGGTAGAGCGCTTGCCTAGGAAGCACAAGGCCCTGGGTTCAGTCCCCAGCTCCGAAAAAAAAGAACGAAAAAAAAAAAAATTGGAGGAGTTGCAAGCAAACCAGGAGGAGCGTAAGAACTAGCCATCCTCGTTCTGACTGAGCACACACTTACAGGTCAGATGTTCTCCGTCGCCTTGTGAAGTTTGCTCTCCTTGTTTTTGCTTCAATTTTTACTTTTCACTTTCTAAGACAAAGTCTCATGCTGTAGCTCTAGCTGGCCTGGAATTCATCACAAAGAACAGGCTGGCCTTGAATTTAAGGCATTCCTTCTGCTTCAGACCCCTGAGTGCTGGGATGATAGGCCTGAGGCCACCATGTCTACCTCCGCCATGGTTTTCATGCTATCCTGCTCAGAACTGTCTTAACCCATATTAGATTAACTAATTTTCTTCTTTAGAGAAGTTTATCTTCTCAAGTTTGCTAACTATATATGTTTCAGTTATCCAGCTTGCAGTGACTATGGTCTGAGCTCTTGGAAGGCTGAGACAGTAAGATTTTGAGTTCCAACAGCTTGGGCTGCTAGGCCTGCCTGGCTAACAGTAAGTTTTGAAGACTGAATATGGATAATAATGGTAGAAGGGAAAACTTTCAAAACAAGAATACTCTTCACCTATCTTTTTATTGATTTTTCAGATAGAGACTCACTATGCATTCCAGAGTGGCCTAGAATTCACTAAGTAGCCCAGGTTGGTCTGGAATTCCCATTCTTCCTGCCTAGGTCTCTCAATGCCTGGCAGTTTTGATTTTTGTTTGTTTCAGTGTTTGTTTTGATGTAGGGCACGTTATAAACAACCCCCCTCCACACGCACAAATTACACAGTCAAGTTTCACACACACAAATTACACAGTCAAGTTTCCCCCATTTGCAGAAATCACAGGAGTCACCACATCCAGAGTGCTATGAATAAGCCTCGTCTGGGGAAAACTCCCTTCAATATCATGGCATCTCTCCTGCCAGGTAGTATATAAGTATATAATCATTTAGTTTTTAACTGCCCTCTCAAATGCTGAAGTTTAAAGCAGACGCTTCATTAACTGTTATCCATCCAGGGCTAGGAGTATAGCTCAGGGGCAGAGTGCTTGTCTCATACACATGCACAAGGTCCTAAGTCTGATCCTCAGTATGAAATGAGTCTTGTAGAGAGTAGTGGCACACGCCTGAAATCTCAGACTTTGGAAGATGCAAGCAGAAAGACCAGGGGTTCAAGCTAACAGCAAGTTAGATGTCCGTCGGGGAGCATGGAGCCTTATCTCAAAAGGACAAAGGCCTACCACAACACACAGAGAGTAATATGTCAGCATTGTCAGCTTCTGTACCTAAAAGTTATCAGTCTGTTAAATTTGACATTGTAGACCAATTTCTGCACTTTGTCTCTAAGACATATTAGTCATTTCCTCTTGTCCACACAGCCAGGAAAAGCTTAATTTTCTAAGCACTTACCTTGGCCAAATCTAAAGGTGTTTTGACCTCCACAGTCACGTCAGGTTCAGGAAATGCAGGAACTTCCTGTTTGTTTCTTCCTTTCCTCCTACTCCGCTTTAGCTGGTCCACTGATCTCTGTCCATCTAAACTTTCTTTAAAGAATAGAATAAAATAACACACAGCCACAGAAAGAGACTAACAAAATTTATTAGTTTCTGTAGCTAAAACATGAAGGTAATTTTTTTTTAATGATGATGAATGCTCTATTTGCATGTACACCTCCATGCCAAAAGAGGGCATCATAGTTCATTAACATGGTTGTTAGCCACTATGTGGTTGCTGGGAATTGAATTTAGGACCTCTGGATGAGCAGTGGGAGCTCTTAACTGATGGAATGCTGAGCCATCTTTCCAGAAGGTAGTTCTTAATATTTACAGTCAAGACAAGAAGTCAGGCAGAACTACTCTCAATTAAAAATTAAGACACCATTTTCCTGACTGTGGGCAATGATGGAATTTCAGACAGGGCTGGTGATAGAAAGTGCTTACCTACCATGCAAGCAGCCCTGGCCTGAACCCCAGTACTGCAGGAAAAACTCAAAATATGACTGAGTGGGGGTTAATAATGTAATTTAAAAAGTCTGATATTGGGGTTGGGGATTTAGCTCAGTGGTAGAGCGTTTGCCTAGCAAGCGCAAGGCCCTGGGTTCGGTCCCCAGCTCCGAAAAAAAAAAAAAGTCTGATATTTTACACTGTATACTAAAAGCATATTGTTTGGTTTGGTCTTCCTCTCTTATACTATATAAATAGATACCTCTAAATATCATCAACTACAATCAGTCACTACTTTCAGATATACATATCTTTTAAGGCATTTATAAAAAATAGGGCTGGAGCCACGCCTGGTCGCACTTAACTTTAATTAATTAGCACTTAGAGGAAGAGGCAGACAGATCTCTGAGTTCAAAGCCAACTCAAAGTGAGCTCCAGAATAGCCAGGGCTACATAGAGAAACCCTGCCTTTGAAAAAGAAAAACACAAACAAAACGAGACACAAGAGATGGCTCAGCACTGCGAGGCACGGTGCAATTCCCAGTACATACACATGGCAGCTCACATCCTCTGAAACTCCAGTTCTAGGGAACCCAATTCCCTCCTCTGGTCTACAAGGGCACCAATCAGATATGCACATGGCAGAGACAAACATGCAGGCACAATTCCCATACACATTAAATCCTTAAAGTTATATTTATAAAATGCTTTTTTTGGTAGTGTGGGAGATAGAACACAGGCTCTCACACTTGCTAAGCAAGTGTCTTACCACTGAGTTAGGATTGAGCCCTTGAAAGATATTTCTTTAATCCATTTGTAACTTTTTGAAATTATTCTCAAGCCACAATTGTGCCTGAAAAATGATTCTTTTGTGAGTTTTCTGTAAATTTAAAAAAAGTGTCTGGTACTCAGTGTGGTAGAACATACTTTTAATCCTAGTACTTGAGAGACGGGGCACACAGAAAAGCTTGATAGGGACGTACGGTTCTCAACTTGTGGGTTGTGAACCCTTTGTGTGTGGGGGATCGAATAGCAGATATCCTGCATATCCAATATTTACATTACAATTCATTACAGTAGCAAACTTACAGTTATGAAATAGCAACAAAACAATTTTATGGCTGGGGGGTCACCTTATCATGAGCAACTATATTAAAGGTTGAGAATCCCCTGGTTAGAGCAATATTTATTACAAACTGAATAGACCCAAGCAAAAAATATGCACATATAAGATTCTGTTTACATTAACTATGAACAAGTAATACTCAGTGGCAGAAAACACTGAGGCTTTTAAAGCCAAGCATTTCTCAGTGATATTTCAATTACTATGTAACCACATTAACTTACCATCTTTTTTCCAGCACTGTTGAAAAGAATCAGAAATGCACTCCTGATCCTTCTTTTGCCATTTGGTTATAAGATCTTCTATGAATTGACCCTTTTTACCCTCATTTCCCTGGAGAAGATCTGTCACATAGTCTCGTATTTCTTCGGCACTCTCAATTGACAAAACATATCTAAAAAGGTAAAGATATACATTGCTGAAACAAAAATACTGTATGACTTTCAGAAATCATAACTGGGATGAAGATACTAAACATTATTCATCAGGGCTGATGGGAGCTTAGTCAAACAAAACTTGCCTAGCATACATGAGATTCTGGGTACAATGACAGCACTACTTCACAAACACAAACAAAAAGTACTCATTAATTTATTAAGAGTGTTTACTTTGGGGCTGGAGAGATGGTTCAGCAGTTAAGAGCACTGACTACTCTTCTAGAGATCCTGAGATCAATTCCTAGTAACACATGGTTGGTGACTCACAACCATCTGCAGTGGGATCTGATGCCCTCTTCTGGTGTGTCTGAAGACAGCAATGGTGTACTCATATAAATAAAATAAATCTTAAAAAAAAAAAATAGAGTGTTTACTTTGAGCCATGCACTCTGTTACGAGCTAAGAATATAAATCTGATGAGGATAAAGACCCTGATTGCAAGTAGGCTGTAATCTAACTTACATATGCTATTTAGGCATTTACTGTTTCTCCGTACTTTAAGAAATGGTGGGGCTAGCAAATCAGCTCAGCAGTTAAGAGTACCTGAGGCTCCTGCAAAAGACATGAGTTCAATTCCCAGCACCCACATGGCAATTCACAACCACTCCTAATTCCAGTTCCAGGGATCGAATGTTTTCTTTTAACCTCTGCAGGCATCAGGCACAAACACAGGACACATACTTTCAATAAGGCAAAGCATTCACAGACAAAGAATAAATCTATCTTTAAAAAAGGAAGAAATCAGGCTGGAGGGATGCTTCAGAGGTTAAGAGCACTGACTGCTCTTCCAGAGGTCCTGAGTTCAATTCCCAGCAACCACATGGTGGCTCACAACCATCTGTAATGGGATCTGATGCCTAATTCTGAAATGCAGGTCTACATGCCAATAGAGCACTCATATGCATAAGACAAATACTTAAAAAAAGTGAAAACAAAAAGGAATTGTTGCACCACTGGTGGCACATATACTAGAAACAGGCTGACACCGTAGCCTGTGGATGGGCTCCATGTACTCCATGACTGTTATGAATGTAGCTCAATATAAAACTTTTAAATTACATAAAACATTAGCACTGTTTTGGCCTTTTTTTTTTTTTTTTTTTTGGTAAGTCTGTCACGATTCTAGAGTGTGAACTTTGTAGATGGTAAAACACGAGATGATGAGACACTTCAGCAAGTAGAACTAGGTGTTTTCACCACGTGTAATAACCTGAGTTTGGTGTGGAGAAAGAGATCCAACTCCCACAAGTTGTTCTCTGACCGCACATGTATACATGGATGTGTGTACACACTCATAAATAAATATTGTAATTAAAACTTTTTTAACATTGAATATACTTGTTATATTTTCTAGCATGATAATGGAATTTCAGTTATAATCTATAAATAAACAAACCTGTACATTTACACTTCATTAAGAACATCTTGGGCTGGAGAGATGGCTCAGTGGTTAAGAGCACTGACTGCTCTTCCAGAGGTCCTGAGTTCAATTCCCAGCAACCACATGGTGGCTCACAACCATCTGTAATGGGATCTGATGCCCTCTTCTGGTGTGTGTGAAGACAGTGTACTGTACATACATAAAATAAATAAATCTTGAAAAGAACATTTTATCTCCAGATTTAATTGATTAAATTTGTTTGGCTGGTTTTGTTTTTATTGCTGTTCTAAGGATGGAACCTGAGCCTTGCATATATATCTACCACTGAGCTACACTGTGGTCAGACTTAACTAAAAATAAAATAAAATAAAATGCACTAGAGAGCTGGCTCAGCAGTAAAGAGCACTCAGAGCTCTTCCAAGGGACTTAGGTTCAATTCCCAGCTGCAGCTCGCATATGTAACTCAAGTCCCAGATGATCTGATGCCCTTTAATCGTCTATGAGAGCACTACCCACACACAGTACACAGACATGTATCCAGACTAAAAACCATACATGTAAAAAAATTAAAATTTTAAAAATTAAAATAAAAAATGTAAAGGCATAATGCCTAATCTGGTGCTACATCTCTTTAATCCCAGAACACAGGGGTCAGCAGCAGGTATATTTCTGGGAGTTTAAGGTCATCCTGGTCTACATAGTGAGTTTGAGGTCAGCCCAAATTCCATGGCTCAGAGACCTTATCTTACTTAAAAAGGGGGTGAGGGGCTGGATATAAGGTTCAGCAATTAATAGCACTGGCTGCCCCTCCTGATTTCAATTCCTAGCACTCACATGGTGGGGCTCAGAACCATCTCTAATGGGATCTGATACTCTCTCTGTCATGCAGGCACACATACAGCACAACCCTGATTCACATAAATATTGTTTAAAAAAATGACACAATGACTTTTCAGAACTTACACATTTTCACCACCTTGTTCTCCAAGCTTACTAGTTATACCAATAGATCAGTTATTATCAAAGACCTAGAGAATCTCTAGGGTTGTTTAACCCTGGAGTTTTCAAACTCTGAAAGAACTAAGGAGTTCCAGGTGCATAGTAGTAAATGTCATTTCAACAATTTAACCACTTAAAAGACAGGCATCCAAATGTTACATAGCAAGTCTCATCCATGAAAATCAAATCATGAATACACGCAGATGTGGAATAAAGTGTATTTTTCTGACTCTGTGTACTGATTTTCATGTCTTATAATATGACACTGACTAGGAGGCCAATTCTGTGTTAATAATTCTTTTAGTATTTGGGACACATATAAACTTAGTCACATTCTTACAATATTACATCTGTGTTACTCAAATTAAATGTCAAACAAAGCACAGCAGCTGCTTTCATCCTCACATAAATACCCCGATGCACACTTGTGAACGCTTAATAAGTACTTCAAATAATATTATAGCATGCTTGAGTCCTTATGATCTGCACACTTCTTATCCAACTTGTTTTAAAAATGTAAGCAGGTGTTAGGCCATACTTACAGGTTCAACTTTAAAACAGCCAGGCTGTCCTAACTCTTCCTTTAAAAAAATATTTTCTCCAAAACTCTGAAAACTAACCTTATTTCTTATAATTCTAGAATAGCAATTTTGTTTACAGCAACACAGAATCAAGTTAAGGGAAAGTCTTAGATTTGTTTTCTTTTTAGCCAAGTCTCTTTTTGTAATCTTCCCCTCCACCTGAATACTGTGAGCCTGAGCCTAGCCTTTGGCTCTCAGGTGAAAGCATCTTTTCCAGTACATTTTAAGAGTTTCAAATCATAAAGCATTTCCTTTATTGAATGAATAGTTTATTGGATATTGAAAAATGTATTATGGTCTCCCAAAAGACCTTCAGCTTCCTCCAATCACAGAACTCGTCAACACTAGGTCATCTTGACTGTCCAGAGACTGGCATACAGTAATAGTGCAACAAATTGTTAATCATTTAAAGAACATTAAGGAATCGCCATCTGTTTTGTATGACTTTTAAAACACTGAAAGCAAGCTCTAGCAATTATTAATATTCTAAATAAAGGGGACGGTACAAAGTGGAGGATTATTTGCCAAAGGTTCCAAACTGGCTAATGGCAACAGAAAACTGAAGCTGTGACTCGAATCAGGAAATATTTGTACTGGATCATGTCGCCCCTCGTGTAAATTCTGGGTCCTTCTTGATACAAACTACAACGTTCAGAGTAAGGAATTTCTAGGAAGCCAATCTGACTTGTTCATTGTCTTCACAATCTCTAAGCAAACCGATTCCCAGTCTAGGTTCTTACAAGTCTAAATACTACTTTGCCACTTTCCTAGGAAAGTGGGTGGAGTCTGGCATACTTAATCTAGAGGCTAAACTGAACTGGAAGCCAAAAAAACCAAACTCTAAAGACCGCAGTCCCTTTAATCATACTTCTTTTCTTCTCAACTTTTTAGTCCTCCCGGCTTTCCGGTTCGCTCTACCAGGCATATCACAGGGCTGCTCCCGCCTCAGTCCCGGAACCCATCTTACTGTATGATCTCCTCGCTGACATCCAAGGCGAAAGTTTTTCGCAATTGCTGTGTGCACCAGTGTACTAGTGGCTCTCCGGATGCCGCCCCAGCTACCGCCATCTTCCCCGACCGGAACCAGCTGGGCTGCAAAAGCTTCTCGTCCTGCGCTGGACTAGTTCCCTTTGCAACGCCGACCTCGTTGACTAGGGTTCCGTAAGTTCGCACCGCCCTGCTCCGTTGCGCGGCTTCTCCCAGCTTCCGGGTCTGTTTTACACGTATGGGGAAGAAAAGTGCTTGACTGTTCTTTGGTACTGAGGGGCAACTCCAGCTGTAATAGGACCACAAAAGATGGGCACAGCCTTCAAATCTAGTCTGATTCTGATTGTAGAACATTTAAAACAGCCATTGTCAGGAAGATAACAAATCCAAAGCCTGCTTGTGGTACTAAGTGCACTCAAAGCCAGTCTGTAATTTTGTCTCAAAACAGAAAGGAGGTGAGTTCAGTGATACCCTGCCTCCTGAATATGCAAGAATCTCGGTTCAGTCTCCGGTTGGACTATCAAAGGAAAACAAAAACTCCAACCCTTGGCAAGCTATTTGTAAGCACGGTACTAGTTTTTGATCTGAAGTTAGTGGTTCTTATTTTTAGTGCTGTTTGTAATTGAGACTAGAATCTCACTGCTATACCACATGAAGGCTTACAACCATCTGGAGCTCCAGTTCCAGGGTCTCCGACCTCTTCCAGCCTCCACAGGCACCAAGCACACATGTGACACACATACATACATGCAGGCACTTACACATACACAATTTTTAAAATTAAAAATCTTGGAAAAATAAATTACTTTAGCTGAGTGTGCTAGCACATGCTTTTTTTTTTTTTTCAGAGCTGGGGACCGAACCCAGGGTGCTCTACCACTGAGCTAAATCCCCAACACCGCTAGCACATGCTTTTAACCCTAGCACTCTAGGAGGCAAAGGTGGGTGGATCTTTGTTCAAGGCCAGCCTGGTCTTTGTAGTAAGTTCCAGGCCAGCTAAGGTGAGACCGTCTTTAAAATATTATTATTTTATCTGTGTATTTGTCCATGTGTATGTCTGTGGCCTACCAAAAATAAAAGTACACATGTGGCAGTCAGAGGACTTGTTGGGAGACTACTTGCCTTCTACCATATGGGTCCTGGGACTCAAACACAGGTGGTCAGGCTTGGCAGCGAGACCTTTTACCTTCCAAACCATTTCACTGACCTAACAACTTTTTTAAAAAAGCAAAATACAGCAATGTTAATTAATGGTGAGAATAATTTTTATCTTTTCATAATAATCTAACCTGATTATTAATTCTAGTGATTCAGATAATGCAACCTTTATTATATTTATTCATTTCAATAGTTTTTAGTAGCTCAGTGGTAGAGACTATACTTGATATACAAGACCTTGAGGCACATCCCCAGTAGCAAGATATAAATTTAATAAGAAATTTCATTAATACATGCAACACTTCAACTTTTCTGTTCTTTTTTTCTTTAAAGTGTTTACATTTTTTCTTTAAGATGTTTGTTTTGTATTGGGTGGGTGTGATCAGTGCTATGGTGCTCATGTAGAGATGGGGAAGGAAACCTTATAGGAGACAGTTCTGCCCTTCTAGTCTGTGGGTCCTGGGAATGGAACTCAAGTCATCAGATTTGGTGGCAAGTGTGCTTACCTGCTGAGCCATTTGCTGTCCCCACTACAACTTTTCTTAAGTCTCAACTCATCAAGATTTCCATGTCTAAATTGCATAAACCTCTGTGTTTTATTTAACTGGAGAGAAGGACTTCTCTAAAGCAATCTTTTTTTTTGTTTTGTTTTGTTTCAGTCTTTTGAGACAGTGTCTTTTTTGTAGTCCTGGCTATTCTGGAACTCCAGGCTGGCCTCACTTCTGAGAGACCCTCCTGCCGATGCCTGGAGTCCAATCACCATCTTCCTTCTCTCCTCTTTCTTCTCCTCCCTTCCTTCTAGACAGGGTTCACATGTCCCAGGCTGGTCTTGAGCTCACCAGTAGCTGAGGATAGCACTGATCGTCCTGCCTCTACTTCCCGAGTGCTGGGGCTGCACTCATATGCCATCTTGCCTAGCTTTATGTGGTGCTGGGAAGCAAACTAAGAGTTTATTCCTATTTGGCAAGTACTATACCAACTGCGTCACACACCCAGCTCTCAAAGTAGCCATTTTAATAAAAAAAATAGATAAAAAACCTTTTGCTCAGTACCATGCTTTTTTTGTGTTCTTTCTTTAACTTGCATTCCTCATAGACATCATTGGTATTGAAAGACAAAAAAAGCAGGACAGTGATGGTCATGCCTTTAACCCCCGGACTCAGGAAGCAGAGGCAGGCAAATCTCTTTTCTTTTTGGGCCCAACCTGGTCTACAGAGTAAGTTCTAAGATGGCCAGGACTACACAAAGAAACTCTGTTTCAAAATAAAAAAGACAAAACAAATAAACACAGTACAATAATATGTAGATTGTCCTGTGTGAAAAGGCATATTTGAAATTCTCTCTCTAGCCATTTGCTTGAAGTGTAAGAGAAAAAGCATTCTCAGGGTCCTTTCTTTGCAGGACTCTAGAATGTTGAGCTCAACTAGGCAACTCAGTCCGGAGTAGAGGGCCTTTGAGTGAAACAAACCAATACCATTTAAGAGCCAATGTGCAGTCTGACAGGGGGAGCACCAATGTGCAGTCTGACAGTGGGGGCACACCTTTGGTCCCAGCGCTTGTGTGGCAGAGGCAGGTGTATCTCTAAACTGGATGCCAGCCTAATCTACAGAGTGAGTTCCAAGATGGCAGAACTACACAGAGAAACCCTGTCCAGAAAAATGAAACAAAAAAAATGAACCAGTATGCATTTTCATGAGATGAATGACAATGACAGAATGCTTGTTGATTGTCTTGTTGATTTTATGTGGGAATTTGGCAGTAATCTAACACTCCCGGATAAGATAAACTACAGGCAATTGCTAACATTATCATGTTAATTAATGACTGCCTAAATCCTTTCATTATTTTCACTTGGATTGTTTGGTTGGTTGGTTGGTTTTCTTTTCTCTGTGTAACCCCTGTCTTCCAGGACCTGACTCTGTAGAGTTCCAGGATGGCCTTGCTTCACCTGTTTCTGCCTCCTGAGTGCTGGAATAGAAGGCCTGCACCACAGCTAGCTCTTTTTTCGTAATGATTTATGTGCATCGATTCACATTTTGCCCGAGTGTGTCTGTGTCAATGTGTCAGAGCCCCTGGAGCTGGAGTTACAAACAGTTGTGAGCTGTCCTGTAGGTGCTAGGAATTGAACCTGTGTACTCCAGGTTTCCTGGAAGAGTAGCCAGTTCTCTTAACTGCTGAGTTATCTCTCCACTCCTGGGGATTTTGTTTGTTTTGTTTTCAGTCTAGCTTTCCTTTTCTTTTTTTTAAATACATGATTTATTTTTTATTTAATGTACATTATCGTTTTGCCTGCCTACATGTCTGTGTGTCAGATCACTTGGCGCTTAATTACAGATAGGTGTGAGCTGCCCTGTGAGTGCTAGGAATTGAACTCGGTCCTCTGAAGAGCAGCCCCTACTCTTAACCACTGAGCCATCTCTCGGACCCCTTCTTTTCTTCCTTTCTTTTTTAATATTGTGTTCTAGCCCAGACTGGAAAAGAACTCACAATTTACCAGTCTCTACCTCCTCAGGATTGAGATTACAGGTGCTTTAAAATCTTTAAATTGAATATACTATGAATTGTTGATTTGGTTAAAGCCCTGAGTAGATTTTGTTGCTGTCCAAGTATAATTCACTGTAGAGAGGCAGTTCTATAACACCTTGAAGGGTTGCCTTTCAGATAAGCATTAACAGAAAGCATCCTATAGCAAACATGTATGGTTTTGTTTCATGCATGGCACTCAGAAGAAACATAAATTCTTAGGAATATTGTAATTTGAAATATGGGTCAAAAATATTTATGACCTCTTTTTTGCAGGGTTATCCTCATGTGGGCTGGTGCTGTGACCTTTTTACATTTGGTAGATTTTTTAGTTCTTTGGGCATGTTTGTTTATTTTATTTTTATATATGTATGGACAATTTGTCCAAACTTTTTAGTCTCATGCGATCTGTAAACGGTGTTTAAAACACTGCCAACTAAACTGAATTTTCCTTTCTCCTGCCTCAGAAAGTTGTTTTAGAAAACAGTAGAGTTCACACTTAGATACTAAACTTTAGTTTTGATTTACATTGAAAAGTCCACTTAATTTTCATTTTCAGTGTTTAATCATCTTGGATTTAACTCTGATAGCTTTTGAAGACATATTATACTTCCTTTTTTTTTTTTTAATATGGAACGCTTCACGAATTTGCGTGTCATCCTTGCGCAGGGGCCACGCTAATCTTCTCTGTATTGTTCCAATTTTAGTATATGTGCTGCCGAAGCGAGCACATAATTCCTATCTTTAATTGGTTTTATTTTACCACTGGCTAGTTCACTGCCTACCTACCCTCAGCTCCCACGCTTGGCGCACTCCTGGAAAGTCCTGGCACCGCCCACCGGGAGAAGGTACGAATCGCGACCACTGGGGCTGATGGACTGGCCAGCAAAGCCTGAAGTCTCGAGGCTGTCACCGCTGGACGTTGCCAATTGGTTCAGTGTGAAGGCGCGGAACCAATAAGAACCGTGGTTCTCTAGAGCTTGGAGCGCGCGGGAAAGAGACCCATTTAAACTGTGGCGGGAACATCATTTTTCGGGTTCTCGTCCAGTTAAGACATCTGTAGCTGGGGAGTCAGTTAAAGTGGTCTCTTCCTGCGCGAACATGGTTCGGACCAAAGCAAACTACGTCCCAGGAGCCTACAGAAAAGGTAAAGGGATACAGCTTGATAGCAGGGGGTTCCCTAGGCAGCCTGTCCCTGAGGTGGAGACTGCCTCATTACATTACCTATGGCTGCCTCCCATTGAGCAGCTAGGCCCTCACCTCTAAGAAACCTGGCAAGGTCGTTTGCTGCTGTGCATCTCCCTATTCCCGGCTAGCCTGGGACTGTGGTACAACAAAGCTCGAGGAGGGTGAGGGGTACTCCGAACTTTCCTGCCTCTTCTGAACGCCCCTCTTCACCTTTCTTTGCAGTGGTGGCTTCTCAAGCCCCTAGGAAGGTGCTTGGCTCCTCCACCTTTGTCACCAATTCTTCCGGTTCGTCGAGAAAAGGTAGGAAGAGGCCTGGAAGCTTCTGAAGTAACACTAACACCCCTGAAAGCATCAGGCCTGGCACAGCAGAACTAACATGTGTGGCCCGTGGTCGATTTATTTTTACTTCATCTCCTTCCTCTGGAATTTGTTTCCCTTGACATTCTCACCCCTAAATTTCTTCCTTGCCTTCTAAAGGGCCCTTAGTCTTTCAGGAGGCTTGGATAGGGATGTGAGGGTCCAATGGAAAACTCATTTCTTGGTGGTGAGGGACAGTTTCTTTTTAAACCTATTTTTCTTTGCTGAATGGTGTTATTTAAATTTTTATTAACAACTACTATTTTCTTGGAGGCTACTCAAGTGCCTCCTCATTAGATTCAGGGTGAGGGGTGACAGTGCTACCACGTTTTCTGTAGGGTGTGTGTGTGTATCTGACCATGCAGGCAATCTTTGGTAACTGAACCCTGGGCCTTTCTTGCTCATGTTGAACACAAGTACTCCACCTCTGAGCTAGATCTCAAGCACACTACCCTAGTATGTTTTGCTTTTGTTTCTGCTTCTCCCTCCTCCTCTACTCCACCTTTCCTTCCTGACCTGACCTTCCTTTTTTCCTCCCTCCTCTCTTTTGTTCTCTCTCCTTCCCTCCATTTTCCCTCTTCCAGGGTCTCATGTAACCCGGCTGCCCTCAAAATTTCTATGTACAAAGAATAACTTTGAACTCCAGATCCTTCTGCCGTCCACCTCCCCACTGCTGGAATTCCACATATAGGCCATGGATGCCAGGTTTAGTCTGTGTTGGGGATCTAACCTAGGGCTTTGTATGCTAGACAACTGAGTCACATCTATAACCCGCCCCTGCCCCCACCACCCACCGATTGCTGATTGCCAGGATTACAAGTATTCACTACCACACCCAAATTTACTTTTTTGAGATGAGATCCTTGCTATCTTCTGACTTTTCGAGGGTTTTTATGACAACACAGCCCACCGCCACCATTATTTATTTGTGATAGGATCTCTTGAGTGCATTTAGCTGTGTTGGCTTTGATTCTCTCCTGCCCCAGTCCCTGGAGTGCTAGGATTACAGGCATGTACTACACCATACTCGGCCATAATTTTCACCAAATCTAAAATGTTCAACAGAATATATTTACTATTTCCACCTCTTCGGATAAGATAGTAGACAAAATTTTTGAAAGATAAATTTATTTAGAATGTCAGCTTATATTTTGAACAACTAAAATAAATTCCATTTATTGCCATTGTCTGGCCTGCCACTGAATCACTAGAGCTAATTGAATACGTCCTTAATATGTGATAAACTGCCTGGCAAAGAGATGCATGGCTGTCATCCTACTTGCTGTGGAGGCTGAAGCAGGATGACTACTGTAGGTTCAAAGCCAGTCTGGGATATCAAGTGAGTACCAGGTCTGCTGAGGGTCCTAGCAATATGCTGTCTCACAAAACCAATAAAACAAGCAGCAGCTTGGTGTAGTGGCACATACTTGTAATCCCAGCACTTGAGTAGTACAGGCGGGATGCTCAGGAAGTCAAGGCTACATAGTGGATGAGATGGCAGCCTGGGCTCTAAGAAGTACTGACTCACCTTCTCTCTGCCAATAAAAGAAAAATATTCATAGGTTTGTATTTTTTTTTTTTTTTTTGGTTCTTTTTTTTTTCGGAGCTGGGGACTGAACCCAGGGCCTTGCGCTTCCTAGGCAAGCGCTCTACCACTGAGCTAAATCCCCAACCCCTAGGTTTGTATTTTTAATGCCAAACAACTATATCAGATTGTAGTACTCATTCTAAATTATTTTAATACATGATATTAATGCCTGTGTGTGTTAGTGTGTGTGTTCATGTATGCATGGATTTGTACACTATAACATATGTGGAAGTCAGAGAACAAAAACAATTTTGTGGAAATCAGGTCCTTTTAACTTGGGGTTGATACTCAGGTGTCCAGGTGTGTTAGCATTTACCCCTGAGCCATCTCACTGGTCCAATAGCCTCATTTAAAAATTATGTAATTTGTTAAGGCCACACAACTAAATCAGCATAACTGAGTTGAAATCATGCAGCTAAGCTGGGCATGGTGGAAAGCCTTGCAATCCCAGCTACAATCAGAGGCATGAGGATGCCTGAACCCTGATGTCCCAGACCAGTCTGGGTAATAGATGGAGACCCTGTCTTAATCAATCAATGGCTAGGAATGTAGCTCAGAGGTAGCCGGTGTATCTAGCATTCACAAGATCCTAGTTTTAATCCCTAATACTACCAAAAACCAAGTTTGCAAGTACTGCTGCATATTTCTAGTACTGAGAACGTCTCTATTAACATAAGGCTAGGAGTATGTATGGGTCAGCATTAGAGCACTTGCCTAGCAAGTTTTCTTTGATGAAATTATAAAGAACGTTTGTTTTCCTTTGATTTTAGGTTCATTTATTTAATATGTCTGAGTGTATTGTTTGGACAAATGTATGTGTACCAATGCTTACACACATGGCTGTGAGCCATCATGTAGGTACTAGGAACTGAACCAGAGCCACGTGTGCTCCTAGCAATGGAGCTGTCTCTCCATCCCCACTTTTGAGAAAAGTTCTCATGTAATCCAGGCTCGTCTCAAACTTGTTAGGTAGCTAAAGCTGGCCCTCAACTTCTGATCTCCCTGTTTCTTAGGGGAGAGGGTCTAGAGGGTGAAGCTCAGGTTTCCAGGATTGTAGGAGAGAGTCACCATTCTCCTGTAACTATTTTTAAAGAGACAACTTTCCCTGAATTTTTATTTTACATTACTATTAAAATATAACCAGGAAGAGGATTTTCCTTATGGAAAAGAGTCAGTTGCTTTGAAAAGTAGGAGTCAGTTGCTTTGAAAAGTAGGATTTACTCTTACAGAAAATTTCACATTGCTCCATTCCCCAGGTATTGGGGATTGGACCTATGGCCTTGGGCACTTCAGGTAAAGAGTCTCTTGCTGAGCTGTGTTCTTAGCTCTATTTGTAGCGGGAGGGGGCTTGGGATTCAGTAATTTACCTGGGTCGACTTTGTGCTCACTTGGTAATACATGCAAGTTTTGAACTTTGGATCCTTCTGCTTTGTCCTCCCAAGTAGCTGTGATTACAGGCCTCTGCCATTAGTCTGGCTCACATTGTATATGTTCTTTAACTAAATAACTTAACTGTTCCAAGAAATATACCTGAGTAGTAGAGCACTTGCCTAGCACATGTGAGGTCTTGGGTTCAATCTTTGACCCATATCTACACTCACAAACCCCCATAAATAGACAGACAAATAAATAAATAACTCTACTAAATAAAGCTTGGACAGTTTATACTACATGGCACAAACTTATATTAAGGTAAATACATTTTATAAAATGTATTACTTGTTGCTATGGGGGTAGATGTGTTGTGTGTTGCAGCACAAATAAGGCCAGAAGACAACTTCTGGGAGTTGGTTCTCTACTTCCACCTCTATGTGGTACCTTGAGATTGAATTCAGGGCATCAGGTTTCTTCATCAAGTGATTTATATATGAGTGTGTGTGTGTGTGTGTGTGTGTGTGTGTGTGTGTGTGTGTGTGTGTGAGAGAGAGAGAGAGAGAGAGAGAGAGAGAGAGAGAGAGAGACCTGTGTCCTGTGTATGGATACGGAACCATCTGATATGGGTATTAAGAATCAAGCTATATTCTTTGCTATTTTTTTAAGACTTATTTTATGTATATGAGTATTTTGCTCACTGTATGTGTGTGCCCATATATAGGCCAGAAGAAGGCATCAGATTTTCAGGATTGGAGTTATGAACGTTTCAAGACACTATGTGGGAATGGAGCCTGGGTAACCTGTAAGAGAAACAAGTATGTTTAGCTGCAGAGCCCCTTCTGCAGCCCAGCCCTAGTATTCTGAAAAGCAACAGGTGTTCTTTACCACTGAGTACCTTTCCAGCCTTCATCTTCTAATTTAAGGTAGAACACTTAATACTTAGAGTATGGTGCTACAGAATGGCAATACCAGGTGGTGGTACACGCCTGTACTCCCAGCACTCGGGAGGCAGAGGCAGGTGGGTCTCTGAGTTTGAGGTCAGCCTGGTCTACAAGCAAGTTTCAGGACAGCCAGGGCTGCACAGAGAAACCCTGTCTGGGGTTGGGTGGAGAATGGTGACTACATTTGTTTTTATTTAGTTCTGTTTCTATTTTACAGCTGAAAATAAGTATGCTGGAGGGAACCCAGTCTGTGTGCGCCCAACTCCCAAGTGGCAAAAAGGCATCGGGGAATTCTTCAGGTTGTCCCCTAAAGATTCTAAAAAAGAAAACCAGATTCCTGAAGAAGCAGGAAGCAGTGGCTTAGGAAAAGCAAAGAGAAAGTAAGTGTTTATGTTCTGGAAAACAAGAAAATATCCTCTTAAAGATAAAAGACAAATGGGATACAAATTTTAAGGTTTCTCTCTGAACCAGTAAGAAAATGAAATCTATGCTTTACTTTCTAACATTTATGTCACTTTAAAATTTGAAAAAATTTAAAAAATATTTACTTTTACTTACTCCAAAGAGACTTGATTCCTCTTCATTTATTATTCCTCTAATTTTCATAGCTTTTTGTCTTGTTTTGTTTTTTGAGACAGTCTCTGTATGTAACCCAGGATTAACGTGAACTTCTTGTAATCCTTCTGCCTCAGCTTGCTAAAGTGCTATGCAGAGAGGCATGAGCTCTCACACTTTACAGTACGCATGCCTTCCTCCTTCCCTCCTTTTCTTTTTTCTGTCTTTTTTGTATTTTCAAAAAGAAATTTCTGTCAGTTCATCTGATTTGAATTCCACTAAACGCGCCCGTTATACCCCACAAAATTACTAGTTAGGGACTGAGTGTAGCTCAGTGTGAGTACTCAGTATGCATGCAGTGCTAGGTGTAGTTTCCAGTTCCAAAGTCAGTAATAATACTATATGCTGAACTTTCATAAGAAATATACAAATAAAATAAATTAAACAGAAATTACTCTATAGAAACTATCCATAGTAATTCCATATATTTTTTTCAATCTTCTGCAAATTCTTAAGAATTCTTCAAAATCTGGGGCTGGAGGTTTTTGGTTTATTTCCTTGAGACAGGGTTTCTCAGTGTAACTCTGGCTATGCTGGAACTCAGTCCATTCTGTAAACCAGGTTGGCCTCAAACTCAGAGATCTGTCTACCTCTGCCTCTCAAATGTTGGGATTAAAGGCATGCGCCACCACTGCCTGGAGGTTGGGAATTTTAAAATGATTTTTGTTTTTGTGAGACAGGGCCTCTATTATGTAGCTCTGGCCACTGTGAAATTCACTATGTAAACTCAGCTAGCCTCACACTCACAGAGATGTATGTGCTTTTCCAGTAATGGGATTAAAGGTGCTATAATGCAAACTTGTTTTTAAGTTTTTAATGAAATGAGATGAAATGAGGGCGCTAGTGATAAACATTGAGCTAAAATTCTAAGTACAAAAGCATGATATTTGGGGCTGGAGAGATGGCTCGGTGGTTAAGAGCACTGACTGCTCTCCCAGAGGTCCTGAGTTCAAATCCTAGCAACCACATGGTGGTTCACAACCATCTGTAATGGGATCTGATGCCCTCTTCTGGTGTATCTGAAGACAGCTACAGTGTACTCACATATATAAGATAAATAAATAAATCTTTTTTTAAAAAAGTATGCTATTTGGGGCTGGAGGAATGGCTGCTCTTGCAGAGCTTTGAGGTTTGGTTCCCAGCACCCACAAGGCAGCTCACAACTGTCTGTAACTCCAATTCCAGGGGATCTGATGCCTCTTCTGACCCCTTGAGTTCCTGTAGTTATGATGTACATGTTGGACACAAATACACATGTACCCATAAAAATAAACATACATAAAATGAAAATCATTTTTAAAAAGGAAAAAGTATACTGCTTTGTACAACATACACACAGTATATGAGAATATAACAAGTATCAATAATTATTTGGGTAAAAACTTTGTTTCATGCTACATACTATCAACTTCTAACAATCAAGGTCTATCTTGAAGTTGGAGTCTATTCAACTTCATTAAGAATCACAAAAAAAAAAAGTTAGGTATGGTGTTACATTCCTTCCTTTAATCTCACCACAAGGGAAACAGAGGCAGGTGGATCTCTCTGAGTCTGTGAGTCCAGCCTGGTCTATAGAGTGAGTTCCAAGACAGCCAGGGCTACACAGAAAAACCCTGTCTTAACATCCCTGCCCCAAGGGGGGGACTAGAGAGATGGCTCAGTGGTTAAGAGCACTGACTGCTCTACCGGAGGTTATAAGTTCAATTCCCTGCAACCACATGGTGGCTCACAACCATCTGTAATGGGATCCAGTCTCCTTTTCTGCTGTGTGTGGAGAGTGACAGTGTACTCACATACATTAAATAAATCTTAAAGGGGGTGGGGCTGGGGTATTGGCATGTCTGAGGCCTTAGCTTCATTACTCTGCACCTAGAAGAAAAAATTAAGAAAGAATATTTGAATTCTTTCTTTTAGATTTCTATGTATCAAAACCAAGCTACATGTTATAGAGGGTGTGTAGCTCAGAGGACAACTTTCAGAAGTCAGTTCTCTTTCTACCTCTACATGGGTTTCAGGGACTGAAGTCTAGGTGTTCAGAGTCAAACGACACACAAGCACGCTTACCATAGAAGCCATTTTACTGCTCTCAGACTTTAATCTCTCTCTCTCTCTCTCTCTCTCTCTCTCTCTCTCTCTCTCTCATTTTTTTTAAAGACAAAAACTCACTATGTAGTCTTGGCTGGCCTGGAACTCACTGTGTGCACCAGGCTGGCTTGAAACTCATAGAGATCCACCTGCCTCAGCCTTCTGAATGCTGGAATTAAAAATTGCATACCACCACTGCTTGCCTTTCTTTAAAAAAATGTCTTAATTCTAAAAGAAAGTATTTGTGAGATTGAGGCCAGCCTGAATTACCTGAGATCCTGCTTCAAACATCAAAGCAAAAAGAGTACTTGGGTGTAGAAAGAGAGGGTGTGGTACCATGACACTGTCATTGTGATGTCTTCATGAAAGTAAGACCTGGTTTGTAATCTCCATACCAGCCAGAAACTTAGGGAATTTCCAGCCCAACAAGCAGCAAGCTGGATACTTGGAACCCCAACCAGCAGGAGTAAGAGGATGGCGGTCAGACTTTGTTTGGGACTGTTGCTGCTCCTTGTTCTGGTCCTCCCCATGCAGGTCGAGTCATTTGTCCCTTTAACCAGCACATCGGGCCCTACCTACTATGAAACAGACACCCCTTCATGTTCCAGCAATTCCCTAAGAGCTATAGCCAAGCTCCTTGGGTTCTCACTTACCTTTCTGTGCCTTATCCATTAAGAGACTCAGGCCAGACCACATTTTGAAATTGGACTAAATGGCATCTGGCCATCCAGCGTTGCAAGGAAAACAAAACCAGATCTTCGCATCTACTCAGCCCACTGGTTATAACTCAGGAAATCTTGAGAAGCTTAAACTGGACTGCCTTGAAGATCATCTCAAGGGTTAATTAGATGGAGAATACTAATCTTAAGCCTCCTGGAGTTTCACTTACAACAACAAAAGGACAACACTGAACTGAACATTGGTTAATGATTTCATTAAATGTGGCTTATAAAATATGGATTATAAAAAGTCCACCTTGAAAATAATTTCACTTTGATCTAGAGAAAACGTGTACAGTGTGGAATGGACTTGGTGTTCTTTATGGCTCATTAAACCAAAAGGCCTGTAAAGTAATTAGGAATTATGAAGATTTCAGGTTTTACATGTACTTTGGAGGAAGTACGAGGTACTACTGTAAACCCCTTATCTCTCTGCAATTCTCTTTCTGCTAGGGATTGAACTCTGGAACTTGTAAGCATCAGGCAGTTTCTACCAGTGTGCTATAATCATCTAACTTTTTTCCTTTCTCTGTTTCTTTTCTCTTTTTTCTGTCTTTTGTTTGTTTGTGAGATAGGGTTTCTCTGTGTATGCTTGGCTGTCCATCCTGGAACTTGCTTTACAGACCAGGCTGAACGAGAACTCATGCTCTCCTGCCTCTGCCTACTGAGTCCTGGGATTAAAGGTTGGCATCACCACTACCCAGCTGTTTTTCCTCTGGTCTCACTCTGCAGCCCATGTTGGCCCTGAACAAGTAATAGCTGCCTTAACCTCTGCCTCTCAGGTTTTGAGATTAGGACTATGAGCCACCATGATTGGCTACATTTAGCTTTCTGTATGGTAACTCACACTGGGGCAAGGATGGATTAGAGTCATGAGTAATCCCCCTCCACCTGGTAACCCAGATTAGCTTCAAACTCACTGTGTAGCTAGGAGTCTAGTATCCTCAGAAGTCTTGTGTCCTCCTGTCTTCCTCCTTCATAATGAGCACATAGTTATTTCTGGAGATGTATCTCGGTGACAGGGGCTTGTCAGGAAAAGGTCCTGGGATCAACCTCTTTATTTTTATTTTGGTTTTTTTGAGACAGGGTTTCTCTGTATAGTCTTGGCTGTCCTGGAACTTGCTTTGTATAGCCAGGCTGGCCTAGAACTCATATCCACCTGCTTCTGCCTCCCGGATGCTAGGATTAAAGGCATGAGCCACCACTACCTGGTCTGAGTTCGACTGATTAACCCTGCAAAAAGATCATGGATTTGATAGGCATTTTACATCATGCTCAACTGGTAATTTTTTTTTTAAGATTTATTTTTATGGACTGGAGAGATGGCTCAGCGGTTAAGAGCACTGACTGCTTGCTCTTCCAGAGGTCCTGAGTTCAATTCCCAGCAACCACATGGTGGCTCACAACCATCTGTAATGAGATCTGATGCCCTCTTTGTGTGTGTGTCTGAAGACAGCTACAGTGTACTTATGTATAATAAATAAATCTTTAAAAAGATTTATTTTTATTTATGCATATATATGTACTACATATGTGTAGGTACTTACAGAGACAAGGACACAGGTGTCCTAAAACTAGAATTTCAGGTGGTTGTGAGGCACCTGGAGTAGGAGCTAAGAACTGATCTGTGTCTTGGCCACAAAAAAAAAAAAAAAAAAAAAAAAAGATAAAATAGAAAAAAACAAAAAACAAAAAAGGACTTTCTATCAAATGGAGATAAATTATATAGTTTTATAAACAAGTTTAACCCATAGTATAATAATTCAGTAATAGCTAGACATGACGTTACATGCCTTTAATTACAAGGATTGAGACAGATCCAGGAGTTGAAGCCAGCCTGGAATGCATGGTGAGACAGTCTCAAAAAGCCACAACTAGAGATATGTTTGTAGCTCTGTAGTGGAGTGCCTATCTAGCGTATGTCCCTGGGTTCAGTTTCCTAGGAAGAAAATAAAACAAAACAAAAAATTCAAAGCAACCAAACAAGAAAACTCAACACAACAAAAACTAGATTCTGGAGGTTTTTTACTATTTTTTTTGGCCACTTCTTTGATTTGCCATTGTCTATGAAAATTATAATTATCCTTTATTGAAATAGTAAGTGAATATATGAGAATATGAACTCCTCAATTCATATTCTGCTATGGTTACTCCTTATAGTCTTGTTTTGGCCCCAAGTAGGGCAAGCTATTTTTGCATGTAGAACTGTTTAGATAAATGTTTTCCCCTTTTTAGTCAAATTTCTAAAAGTTACATTGTGTGTGTGTGTGTGCATGCCTGTGTGTTTGTGCCACAGAGGTCTGTGGAGGAAAGGGAACAATTTCCCGGAGGAAGTTCTTCCACCACTGGATCCAGAATTCAAACTTGGGTTGTCAGGTGCCAGGTGCCCTCACCCAGCAAGCCCTCCCAGAGCCCTTCCTTTCATCTGCACACTTCATTCTTACTTGTCTCCATGCTCTGACTGCCCCTTCTTGCACACCCTTCCTCTTCTTACTTCTGAAGCTCATCACATAGACCTATGACCTTCTCACTCCTTCCTCCACTCTTACACCTTGCCTTCATCTCTCACAGGCCCTTTACTATTTTGATGTTATTACTATACATCTGCATGGACAAGTATATATAAAGTCTAAATTCTGTGTGTGAAAGAAAGCATTCAACATTTGTCTTTCAGAGTCTTGGTTACTGCACTTAACATGATGGTCTCACCCATTTTCTTGAAAATGTCAATCTCTTTTTTAAAAGATTTTCCTAAAAGTATAATTTTAAATATTAAAAATTTAAATTTTCATTTACGAGTGTATGTCCATGTGCGCATGGAGACCAGAAAAGGGCATCAGGGATACTCTGGAGCTCGTTACAGGTGGTTGAACTGTTGATTGTGAGTGCTGGGATATGAACTCCTGTCCTGCAAGTGTAGTAAGCTCTCTTAACCACAGAGCCATCTCTATGGCTCCAAATGTCATTTCACTATTGCTAAATAAATTCCTTTGTGGATATGTGTCATATATCCTTTATTCATTCATCTACTGGTGCAGCTGTAAGCTAGTTCATATCTTAGCTGTTGTGATCAGTACAGCATCGGCTTACATTTGTGTTTGTGTGTGTGTGTCTACACAGATGTGCATATATGTTTGTACATGTGTAGGCCAGAGGGATACCAAGTATCTTCATTTTCTTTTCTTTCTTTTTCTTTTTTCTTTTGTTTTTCTTTTTTAAATTTATGATTCAGGGTTGCTCGATATTCCTGGCTGTCCTGGAACTCACTCTGTAGATCAAGCTAGTCTCAAACTCAGAGATCTGCCTGCCTCTGCCTCTTTAATCACACACACTGGGATTAAAGGCATGTTCTACCAGGCCTCAAATGTCTTTCTCAATCACTCTATGCCCTGTTTTTCTGACTGTACCTGGAGCAGGTTGATTTGACCAGACTGGCTGGCCGGTGAGCCTCAAATCCCCATCTCAGCCTCCCAAGCCCAAGCTGTGTGTGTGTGTGTGTGTGTGTGTGTGTGTGAGAGAGAGAGAGAGAGAGAGAGAGAGAGAGGAGAGAATATGCAATTGTGTGCGTGGGTATAGTGAGTATATGTTGAGGCCCAAAGAAGGTATTGAATGCCCTGGAGCTGGAGTTACAGGAAGTTGTGAGCTGCCTTACGTGTGTGCTGAGAACTAAACTGTTGTCCTCTTCAGTGGATGAGCCATCTCCCAGTTTGTTTCTTGTTTTGGTGAGGGAGGGTCTTACTGCATAGTCTTGGCTGGCCTGCTACTTGGTAGCTCAAACTCCATTTTTTTGTAATCTTACTGCCTCAGCTTCCCTAGGTACTAGGTCCTTTTAAATAAAACTCACAACTGAGAAATGATTCCGTGAAACAGGGAATAGTGTTAAAAAGTTTTGTTAGTAGTTCTTGGAATTTGTTTACACTTGCTAATTAATGAAGTGTAATTTTTCTCTCATTTCTAGTTATTTGAGCAGATCTATTACATTTTTAATGTTCTGACTTTATACAGTTGATATTTAAGTGATTAAAAGTTCTCTTCTTTTCACAGAGCATGTCCTTTGCAACCTGATCACAGAGATGATGAAAATGAATAGAACTTATTCATCTGAATAATGTCTTCAGTTTACTTACATATTCTAGGATGTAAATTTGGGTAAATGAGTTTGTCCAATTGGTTTGTTAACAGGCATTTAATTGAAAAAAAAATGAGGCTAAAATTTAGCCATTCAAAAGAAACCAGCTATAAAAGCGGTGAATTTTTATAATTTGTAAATTTGAATTGCATGTTTGAGTTTATGTCATATGCTCCTTCTTTTACCTGTGACGCTTCTTCCTAAAACCAACGCTACATGATGCTCTAATTACTAATCTACTGTCTCTGCTTAGATTTTTTGTACTGATGCCATTTTATGGGCATTGATTATGGAAATAGTGCCATATTTTTATGTGTGCGTGCTTCTGTGTTTGTGCCACAGTGCATTTTGACTTAGTCTTTTTTACATTAAAAAATTCAATATTAATTATAATCTCTTGTCGTTTATCAGAATGGGTGGGGGAGGCAAAGAAAAAATATTGAAAAGCTAGTTGTATGTCTTTTTAAGAAAATGTTAGCTGGGTGTGATGTTTCACACTTTGGTCTCAGCACTCAGGAGGGAACGCCAGATGAACTTCTGGGTCCCAGGCTATAGAGGGAGTTCCAGGCCAGCCAGGGCTACACAGAGAAGCTCTGTCTTAAAAAAGAAAGAAAGAAAGAAAGAAAGAAAGAAAGAAAGAAAGAAAAAGAAAGAAAGAAAGAAAGAAAGAAAGAAAGAAAGAAAGAAAGAAAAAAAGAAAAAAAGAAAGAAAGAAAGGAAGGAAGGAAGAAAAGAAGGAAGGAAGGAAAAGTTAAAGACCATTTTGTCTTGAGGACTTAACTAGTTAATAATCAAAGAGATAAAATACAGAATCAGGGACAAAGATTCCCTACATACGTTAAAAGAGGAAATTTTTTGGACATACATTCAGTTTAGTATTATAAAATAGTACTTTTCTGTGTATCTATTTTCCCTTTTCTGTCCACCCCTGACAGTTTCTATGTGTACTCTGGAACTCACTTAATAGACCAAGCTGAGTGCTGGGATTAAAGGTGTGCCCATTTTTTGCCTATATTTTTAAAGTTGGAAATGAAAAAAAAAAAAGACAAATCATGCTGTAAATCAAGTTTTATACCTCAGCTCCTTAGCATTCCCCTTCATTTCTCAAGATGACTTGAGATCATTGACTTTATGGTATAGTAGCAATTGTTTTGAGATAGGATCTCATCATGCAGCCTCTTAGGTGGCCTTAATTCAAGTATGTAGAACAAGTTAGCCTTGAACTCACTGAGAACTGCCTATCTGCCTCCCAACTGTTGGAATTATAGGCTGAGACATGCATTTTTTACTTTTTATTTTGTAATATTTAACTCATTTCGTGTGTGTGTGTGTGTGTGTGTGTGTGTGTGTGTGTGTGTGTGTATGCAATTGTGTGTATGGGTCGTATGCAGTTTTGTGTATGGGTATGTGTGGAGGCACAAAGAAGGTATTGAATCCCTTCAGGATTCACAACACAAGGAAGTTTTGAGCTGCCTTATGTGTGCCTTTAAGAATGGATGAGCCATGTCCCAGCTCATGGCTGTGACAGGGTCTTACCACATAGTCCTGGCTGACTAGCTACTTGGTATGTCAACCAGGGCAGCCTCAAACTCCTCCCCCCTTTTTTTATAATCCTGCCGCCTCAGTTTCCCTGGATTAAATATGTGTTACCCCCATGATAACTGATATACTTGACTTTCTCATCCATGTTTTGTTTACTGACAGGCTATCACTTTTTTAAAATTGACCATGTTTTTAAGCAGCCTATTTTCATAAAACTCGCTTAGTTTCAATAACATAGTATCTATTTGTATTTCCTACCATCCATACTATTTTATTTCCAAATACGAGTAAGTGTATTGGTGTGATTTTTTTTTAACTATATATTGTTTGAAGCTGCTTACGTATAGATTTTTTTTTTTGTCTTTGTATTTTTTTAATGTCTGTTTAGAGATTAAGCAGAACCTCTTTTAGTCCAAACTACTTTGAAAACAATGTTTCTTGTTTCTTCGGTTTTTGTTTGTGTTTTTTTTTTCTTTTGCCTTTTTTTTTTAAAGATTTATTAATTTATTATATATAAGTACGCTGTAGCTGTCTTCAGATACACCAGAAGAGGGCATCGGATCCCATTACAGATGGTTGTGAGCCACCATGTGGTTGCTGGGAATTGAACTCAGGACCTCTAGGAAGAGTAGTGGGGTGCTCTTAACCGCTGAGCCATCTTTCCAGCCCTTCTTTTGCCTTTTTAAATAAACATTTATTTTTATTTTGTGTGTATGAGTGTTTGGCCTGCACGTATATATCTAGAATGTATATGTTTATGTAGGGGGGGGGCTGTACCTGTAGAGGCCAGAAGAGGGCCTCAGAACTCCTGGACCTGGAGTTAGAGGCAGTTGCAAGTTGTCCTGTGGGTGCTAGGAACTGAACCTGGGATTTCTACAAGAGCAGAAAGTGCACTGATCCATTCCTCCACAGTCTCACCAAAGCTAAGATGAACTAAAGCTCTCCGTATAGCCCAAGCTGGCTTGGCAATCATACTTCAAGTGCTCAGGTTACGAGTACTTGCTAATAAAAGGGGTGGGTTTGTTTTTAACAAATATGGTTTTTTTTGTCCCTTCCCTCTTTTCAAAGAATTGTAAAGGTTACAGGACAACTTGTGAGAATCAGTGCCCTCCACCATGATAAAAAATTCAGGTCCTCAGGCTTGGCAGGAAATACCTTGACTTACTGAGCCATCTTTCTAGCCCCTTTCTGCCCCCCCCACTCCCACCCCTTTGAGATAGGGTCTCCCTAAATTCTATTATAATTAGAACCTTCCAGATTAACTCTTTTTTTCTCTTGGTTTTCAAGATAGGGTTTCAGTGTAGCCTTAACTATTCTGGAACTTATCTATAGACCAGAGGATGGCCATAAACTCAGAGATCTGCCTGCCTCAGCCTCCTGAGTGCTGGGGTTAAAGGGATGTGTCACCACTGCCTGGCTGAGATTAATTCTTTTTCAGAAAAACTGAAAGTTTAAGCAACATTGTTATAATTGGTCCTTTTTTCTTTCTTTTTTTAAAAATTATTTATTTACTATATACACTGTAGCTGTCTTCAGACACACACCAGAAGAGGACATCAGATCTCATTACAGATGGTTGTGAACCACCATGTGGTTGCTGGGATTTGAACTCAGAACCTCTGGAAGAGCAGTCAGTGCTCTTAACCACTGCCATCTCTCCAGCCTGGTCTTTTTTTTTTTTTTCCTTAATCTTTGGGAATAGCACACAGAAATCAAAGAGACTGTCATCAAATCAAATTTGTAGGATTGTTAGAAGCCATCTTGTTCAACCCAAGCCAGCCAGTAAGTTTTCAAAAAATGGACTGTCCTATTACTCAACAATTGTGAAAATGTTGAGTGTGAGTTGCTTTAACTACTGTCTATTTTTGGTTTCGTTCTTGAAAGAATGAGCTATTGCACATGTCAACCCTCAGTTATTTAAAGATCAGTTATATCTTTAGCCTTCTCTTCTTCAGGCTTAACATTGTATTCTTTGTCACATACCCTGAATTTGTCTGAATCATTTATAGAAAGGGGCTATATCTTTTCACTTATTCATTTCTTAGTCACAATAATGGTTAACTAGGCTAAGTTTCTTCTTACAGACCAGATTATTCATCAATGACTAAGTATTCATTTTTTTAAAAGATTTATTTATTGTATATAAGTGCACTGTAGCTATCTTCAGACACACCAGAAGAGGGCATCAGATCTCATTACAGATGGTTGTGAGCCACCATGTGGTTGCTGGGATTTGAACTCAGGACCTCTGGAAGAGCAGTCAGCGCTCTTAACCGCTGAGCCATCTCTCCAGCCCTCATTTCTAATTCTGATATATTTTATGCTTAGTTCGTCTGAAACCAGATGAACTCTAGCAGTATGTATTTTTTTTTTAAAGATTTATTTATTTAATGTATGTGAGTACACTCTAGCTGTCTTCAGACACACCAGAAGAGGGCATCAGATCCCATTACAGATGGTAATGAGCCACCATGTGGTTGCTGGGAATTGAACTCAGGACCTCTGGAAGAGCAGTCAGTGCTCTTAACCACTGAGCCATCTCTCCAGCCCCAGCAGTATGTATTTTTATTTTATCATTTATAACTCACATTGGCCTTGAATGTGATCTTATCTGTCTTCTGAGTTCTGCTGAGACCACAAGTGTGTGCTACCATATCCCGTCCTCAAACAAGGTTTTAGCACTAATTACTCTAAGGATTGAGTTTTCAAAAACACATCTAACGTGTTCTCTTTGTTGTTTAGTCCAGGCTGCATTAGAATTCTTACCAATCCTCCTAACTCAGTTTCTGAAGTGATGAACACAGGCACCGTGCAGTTTAGTTTTTTTAGTGATTTCAAAGAAAATAAAATTTAAAAGTGAGGGGTTGGGGATTTAGCTCAGTGGTAGAGCGCTTGCGTAGGAAGCACAAGGCCCTGGGTTCAGTCCCCAGCTCCAAAAAAAAAAAAAAAAAAAAGTGAATTTAAAAAGCTACTGTTAGGAGGCTGGAAGTCCACTATCAATCATAATGATGAAGGTACTACATTGGCCTGTGAAGGCTATTTGGGATCATATATATATATATGTGTGTGTGTGTGTGTGTGTGTGTGTGTGTATACATATGTATATATATGTATAATCTAGTAATCTATATGTTACTGTTTTATGGTTCATATGAAAAGTACAGATTCCTGGGTAGCAAAATGACTCAAAGGGAAGAGCAACTGCTGCCAACACCAAGCCTGGAGACTTGATCTCAGTCTCTAGACCAGCGATGTGGCTGAAAAGGAGAAGTGACTCCTTCAACACATCCTCTGACCTCCATGTTCACCATGGTATGCCAGCACCAACATACTTGCACACAAATGCATATAATAACGAAGAGAATAAGAGTTTTGCAGTATTACTTACAAATTCTAGAAGCGTCGTTAACCCACACCTGCAGTTTAGAGCAGGGCTTTGCAACTCATCTTTCCCGGCCTCCAAGCTCCAAGGAAAGAGTTATAAAAGCTCATGGGGTCATTTAGGACTCAATCCAGATTTTCTTATATTACTAGAACAGCAAATTAAACAAACAAACAAACCTCAAAGGCTATAGGAAAGGAGTTAAGTGCTGCTTATAAGCCACTGCCAGCAGTGGATAAGGAGTTATGCAGGCGAACGTGCATTTCCATATTAGCTTAAACTCACGGTTGGTTATAACTGAATTTTTTTAAATGAGGCACTAGCTTCTATAGGCCACATGTTTTTTAAACCATAAGTACGTTCTGGTTCTTTAGATACATCACTAGCTGTTGCTCATTGGACTTATATTTATTTCAGAATTTAAAGGTTGGAATTTAAACCTGTTGGCAGGTGAAATACTAAACTACTGCAACCTATTTATCACTCATCACTGACCCAGATTGTGTGTATTTGTGTGTGTGTGTGTGCAAGCGCGCTCGTGCGCGTTTGTGTGTGTGTGTTTGCGTGTGTGTGCGCACACGTGCACATGCATTTCCAAGTGTATACTCGATGATGGCAGGGGGAAATGGAACTATTTTAGACTTATTAGACAACCAGCTACTGGTACATTTGAGCCTCAAGTGTTTTCTTAAGAGCTTTGCTGAACTGACTACCTAGGACGAATCAATTTAATGCCGTCCTACGGCTCTCAGAAACCAGCATTCCTTTTAAATCACCAAAATTAGTTTTCTGTCTTCACTGAGGTAAACAACAGTCTACCAAGAATTTTGTGACCAATAAAAATTGGGGCTTGTTAGTTGCAAATGTCTTCACGGGTACAGAGGAGAAAAATTCAAAAGTTAAAAGTTAAGCTAGGAGAGCCGTCCATCCGGGTTGTGAAAGCTTAAAATCCCAGTACTTAGGAGGCAGTGAAGCTCTGAATTCAAGGCCAGCCTTGTCTACAAAGTCATTTCCTGATCAGCCAAGGGTTTCGAAGTGAGATTCTGACTCAAAAATATTACAGTCAACTGATGGTTTTACCCTACCCCCAGGTTTCTCTAAAAATGTAATTACTGTAATTATAGAGGTCATTACAGAGAGGGTTATTTTGTTGGCTTTGGTACCGACCGTAGTTTTCCAGTATTTTCAAAGGTAAGATTGAACCTATGCTTGGGGCATTTTAGGTAAAATGTTTTAAAACTGGGACTGGCCATGTAGTCTAGGCCTTGGACTTCCTATCCTCTTTTCCTCTGGAGTCTAAGCATCAAAGGCTTGCTTATCATGTCCAGTAAATGAGTCTCCTCGCCTTCCTTTCTTTCTTCGATGCCTGGGAACCGAACTAAAAACCTTGTGCATACCAGGCAAGTGTATCACAGACTCAAATCACCAGCCTAAATGGTTTTTATGGACACCTTCCTTACTCATAGTATAGGTATGGTGGATTTTTCTGAATGAAGGATTAGTTGTCTTCCTACTCAAGCTTGATTACCGGCATTCTTTGGTCTTTATTTTTTTTTCCCCCCGCTGTTTTAAGGAATAATACTAAAGAAATTACTCTGGTCAATTTTCATGGACCTCCTCCCACCTCGAATATAGCTAGGTTATTTCCAGGTCACACATAAAAACGCTAAATCCTTTAAAGACAAGGTAAGACCTGAAAACTTTCTTTACCCACTTCACTATTCGACTTCTGGAGCCGGTTCAGAACGAACTGCATGCAAAAGCCTGGTTGAAACGACAGGAAATCCACCAGAGGGAGATGCTAGCTAGACAGTGAGAAAGAAACTGCCGCAAGAGGCCGGAGAGAGGAGCTTTGGGAGGAGCCGCCGAGCTGGCCTAGGATCCCAGAAGGGGCGAGGTGTGTGTAATTTGGAGCTGGTGTCGGAGATTAGCTGAAAGAAGCAGCTACATTGAGCCTACTACCTGAGGCAGCGAAGCGTTTACTTGGCCAAACACTGTAAACTAAAGGCCTAAGAATATTTAAAGTGAGAAAACGAAGCCCCCAACCTACTTACCAATAGTCCACGAATAGTGGTTGGGGTGGGGGTGGGTATTTAAAGGCACTTCCGCTTAGCAACCCCACGCTGTTGCTAAGGAGGGGCCGCAGCATGGACGACCCGGAAGTGGTGGTCTGAATTTCACAGAGATGGCTGGGGTTTGTCCTATCAGGAGAGCGAGGATGCTCTGCGGCTCCGGGAGGTGGGTGGAACCAGCATTAGCACTTCCGGCTTGGCTCCGGCCGCCCCTCAACTGGTCTTCCCCCTCCCCTCCGCCTCCTCGTCTCCCTCCCGCTCCTGGGAAAGCAAAGCTGCGGCTTAAGGGGTGGTTGAGAGAAGCAGTCGTTGCCTCAGGGAGGGGACCGCGTCCGCCCCCTTGGAACAGTGGAACACGGCTGATACAGGTAGGTGCTCTGGATTCGACTAGATTTAGGAGACTGAGGAGATGTGTGTGTGTGTGTGTGTGTGTGTGTGTGTGTGTGTGTGTGTGCGCGCTCGTGTGAGAAAGAGAGAGAAGGGTTTTGGGGGCCCTTCGCTGGGGCGGGGCAGTGGACGCCGGGATCCCGGGTGGGGCGCGGGCCCGTCCGTGGAGGATTGCGGGGGCGGGACAGAAGGACCAGGGTCCCTGCATGCGAAGAGTTGCGGGTTAGACCCCGTCGTAGGAGGCGCCCTTTCTGAAGCCAATGCAGACCGGGAGTTTCCCACCTGGAGTGCCCGCTCTGAAAAGAAGGGGGAGCATCCTCCAGGACCGAAATCAGGGTATGGACTTGGCGAGGGGGCTGTGGTCATCCTATGCTTCACATTGTCCGCGTCCCATGCTCTCTCTGTTGGGACAGAGCCGGGCTTCGAGGGCTTGTTAGGTTTCGTGTCTGCTGGGCACTGTGGAGCCGCCCTTGGCAGAGGTAGGGCAGAAGAGTGGGTAATGAGACCTCCCTCCACCCAACTTCCGTGCGCTTCCCCCGCTTCTTCCTTTATTGCTCCCTCCGCAGGGCGCCCTATAGGAGCGGTGTCCCCCTGGAGGGTACGCACAACGTCGTAAAGCAAGAGTGTAGAACTGGGTTTGTTGCCCCCAATGGTATTTCGGATATTTGCAAAGTGTCAGAATGGCATATTCTAGCAGTCTCCCAGCCCGATATGTATCTGGTATAAATTTTCTTAGAAAATGCAATACTGGAAGGCATCTGACTGTATTCAAACGTAGCCTTGTAAATAAACATGCTTAAAGAAAAAAAATCACCAGGAAATCCATATTTAGTGGTCTCGACGAGACATGTTTAGGCAAGCCTTTTCCAACCTTTGTCACCTGCCAGTAAACCTGCTGTGTTTTAAGTGAATTAGAAATATTATCTTCATTTTGTTTAAGTAACCGAATTGTAGGAAGTATAGTATATGTCTTAGAATAAAGAGTGAACATTTGGAGAGACAAGAGTCCCTTTCCTATGATTGAGCTGTCTCTTAATCTTTAAAGGAGATAATATATTCAAGTGGAAGTATTGGCTTTTCGAAAGATAATTCTGGGAATGAACTCACCCTGCGCCTCTTACTAGGTGTTGACCTTGGTCAAGTCATAGACTATAGCAGAGTTTCAGCCTCTTCACAAGTAGGAATTAAATTCTAATCAGTGTCAAAAGAAAGGTGATTACTTATATAACTTCATTTAAAACAAGCACCTTTGAATTTCAAGATTGTCAACAGTCAACATAGTTAACGGAGCCCAACTTAGTGGAAGGGGGTTTTTGAAAAAGAAGCTGGATGGTAATATTCAAAGAATATACGACAGGAATTAGGGTTTTTTTTATACTATATATGTTTTTTTTTTTTTTTCTTTTCGTTTTCTTTGAGACAGGATCTCACTATGTAGCTCTGGCTCGCCTGGAAGTTACTAGGTAGACCATGCTGGCTTGAACTCATAGAGATCTACCTGCTTCTGCTTCTCCAGTGCTGGGATTACAGGCATGTTCCACCACGCCCAGCTTTATTATTATTTCTTTTGTAGTTCTGGGCCTTCAATCCGGAAGAGTCTCACACATACTATGGTTTTCACTATTGAGATATACTTTAGCCCCTAGAAATTGATCATAAGTAGCATTAAATACAACATTAAATCAATGGTTTCCTAAAGCATGTATCAAGCACAGTATGTTTATTTCTTGAAAGGACCAAAGTACATTTTATAGGCTTTTCTCAGATAATCTCTACATTGTTGTTTTGTTTTGATTTGGTTTTTTTTGAGACTGTCTTGCCATGTAAACTCATACTGGCCTTGATCGTGAGATACTTTTTCCCCTTGAGTGTTGGGATTACAGCTGTATGCTAATTCACCTGACTTCTAGAAAATTTTATATAAACTATAAAATAAATGAAAATACAACAATTTTTTCCCTTTAAGTCATTAGTCATCAGAATGTAGAAATGATCTTAGAAAATGAAATATTGATAAATGCTCATTTGCTTTGTGGATTTAAAATTATAGGTCTTTGTAGCCTGTTTGATTTTGTTTGAGACAGGGTTTCTCTGCATAGCCCTAGCTGTCCTGGACTCCCTTGGCAGATCAGGATGGCCTTGAACTCACTGAGATCCACCTGTTTTTGCCTCCCAAGTACTGGGATTAAAGGCATGCGCTTTCAAGTCCCATGGATGGATGGATGGATGGATGGATGGATGGATGGATGGATGGATGGATGGACTGGTTTTCCCTATGTACCCTATTATGTTGGGCTTTTCTTTTCTTTTTGACAAAGGGTTTCACTGTGTAGCTTTGGCTGGTTTAAAACTTGTTTTGTATACCAGATTTACTTGCAACTCACAAAAATCCATTTATCTCTGCACCCTGAATGCTGGGACTAAAAGCAGGCACCACCACAGTTTATATTGGATTTTCAACTAACAGGTTTTCTTTGTGATTAGTAATTTTTATATATACTTTATTTAATTACCTTTATTTTATGTGCATTGGTGTTTTGCCTGCCTGTATGTTTGTGTAAGAATGTCAGATCTTAAGAGTTACAGACAGTTATGAGCTGCCATTTGGGTGTTAGGATTTGAACCTTTGTCCTCTGGAAGAGCAGTCAATGCCTTTAATAGCTTAGCCATCTCTTTAGTCTCTGCAGTTAGTAATTTAAAACATTTCAAATGTACTTTATATTCAAAGGGGCTGAGTACATATAATTTTTTGCATGAAAAGTAGGTACAAACTTTGCATTTCAGTTTGACCTTTTAGAGAGCGTTATATATTTTTTATACAATTTGAGAGAAAATTTCAATTACTTTGTTTTAAGCAGAGTTGAATTTTTGTTTTGCTGTAGTTGAGGATTTTTGGTGTGGTGATTCAGATTTCAAATGGCTTTTAAAAGGGAAGTCTTAAATTCGTATCTAGGTTTTTGGCTGTTTTTTGAATTGTTTTTTTTTCACTACTTTTTTAATCTTAAAGTTGAGGTCATGCTGTCTTTGCTAGCTCTCAGCACTGCCTATCTTTTATCTGTCTTTTTATAAAATGTTAATCTGTTTATTTTCATATAAGGAATAGGATAATACTATTGGTGTGAAAAATTCTGCCTAAATTATATGTAACAAATACAAAACCATTGGATTCTTATCCTGGCGATCTCTTCTATAAGAAGTATATGACTGGGCTGGAGAGATGGCTCAGTGGTTAAGAGCACTGGCTGCTCTTCCAGAGGTCCTGACTTCAAATCCCAGCAACCACATGGTGGCTCACATCCATCTGTAATGAGATCTAATGCCGTCTTCTGATGTGTCTGAAGACAGTGACAGTGTACTCATATACCTTAAATAAAATCTTAAAAAAAAAAAAAAAAGAAGTAGTAGTATGTGACCAATCCAAAGATCTTTGCAGTTGGCAGTTGTGGAATTTGCTGGTAAGCGAATCTGAGAACTACTGACCCTTTCTTGAACAGCTCTTTGATGATGTTAAAAGTTAAGGCGTGATAGAGGAGGTATATGTAAGGAAACAGACACACATACTTTTGTACATATGCACAATATAGGAGAATTATAAAGTGAGCACAATAGTTAATTATGTTGTGGTGCTGTTAAATCAGGAATAAAAGAGTTACTGTGGAAATGTTAAAAATAAAAACAGTCCAGAAACTACTTTGTTTTACTAACCAAGTGACTTTGCTCTCCTGAGCTTGTTTCTATCTTACAGTATATTTTATGGAGATGATTATTTAGCTTCTAATTAAGTTAAATAATCCCTATATTAAGGTTATTACTTTCAAATATTTATATTAATATATAAAAATAATCTTTGTGTTAAGGTACATAATAGAATGTAGTTAGATTTTGCTATAACCCGGTTTGATAGTGACTGCTTCAGTGACTTTACATACATAGTACACTTTCCTGGAAGAACTTTGAATTTGTAGAATGATAATTTTTTTCTTAACAGCAATTCTATGCATTGGTGTCTAATATAGAATCTCTGAGAAGCTGGGAGGAGAAAAAGAGTGAATTTACTTGGGAATTACCATTTTAAGTGTTATAGATTTCTTATTTAGAAAGCTAAATTGGATTTTGACATTATTGGGATTGTGTTCAAGATGGACTCAGGGAAAAAAATCAGATGCCATCTGTTTCACATTCCTTCTTTCCTCCCCCTCCCATGTTTTGTGGCTTTGAGTTCATCAGATTGTTTTTCAAAAATACAAACCCTCAGTAGATTTAGATTATATAATATCAACTATCAGTGAGTGTGTAACTAAATTACATGGATTGTTATGTTGAGTTACATAGTATGATAATAGGCAATGGTTAAAGGTGACTGTTGAATTATTTAATATTCTCTGGGTATGAGCTAGCTTCTGTATTTGTTACTATTTTTTTGATAAACATTTTATTTTATTTTTGGCTTTTGTGTTTTGAGACAGGGTCTCTTGCAGCCCAAGCTGGCTTCAAACTTTTAATATAGTCAAGGCTAGCCTTAAACTTTTGATCTAACTGTGTTGTCTCACAGGTGCTAAGATTACAGGCCTGTGCCCTCGGGTCTGGTATTGATAAGCCATTTTTGTCATTTCCACTTACTATAGTTTAATTACTGGTGAAAGCTATTTTTTAAAAGAAAAAATTATAATAAATAGTGATATTAGAATAAATCTTTATTGATTCCATAAATCACAACCAGAAAAAAAAGTCTGCTCAGAATTTTTATTTAGTGACAAACACTCCATTTTTTTCCTTGGAGCAATAGTTTTTCCTTACCTATATACTTATGACTTAGTTTTCATCTAAAATGTATACCCAATTCAATTTGGATTATTTTGGCAGGCAGGTGCTGGGTACATTTGAATCGAAATAAATCCCAAACAGGAGCAGTCGGATTCCAGAACTGAGAAAAACCATACCTTGCTGAGTCTATAGCAGTTGGTACTTAGCCTGACCCGAGAGACGCAGGCATCTTTGATAGGCTGTAAAGGAGAACTAATGTGTGTCCTAGAAATGGCCTGAAGAGAGAGCCATCTGCACAGAAGAGACTCATGCTTTGTCTCCAGCAGGAATGTTCTGGTGAGATAGGAAGACAGATGGACTGTCCCTACACCACTGTAGTCGGTCCCTCGCTTAGAAGCTTCAAGTGGGCAGCGTAGTTATGTGGGGCTGGGATGCTAGGGATAGTAATGTTTTTTCCTGTCACAATGGAGGTGTGGACATTCTGGGGAAGGATTTTCTCTTGGCTTTTGCAGCATGGCCAGAGAAGGAGGGAGAACAAAATAGCTGTTGCCCTTTTCACCAAAGAGGATTTGGTACAGTTTCTCTCTTAGTGCTTGGGCATGCTTAGTGTTTACCACAGTTTGATGTCTCCATCAAAATGGGGCATAATTCTTCTAGGAAACATACTATTAGATCTGTGTTCATTTCTGCCCCCCCCCCCATGACTCCTTATTCTAGTTAAAGGACTTCTGGGCCTCTCAATGAAAGTATCATAGATGACGTACATCCCTCTGAATAAATTTTGAAATACTTCTGATCGCCAATGAGGAAGGGTATGTGTGTGTATGTACACAATGCACACTTGAATGTCTATAATAATCAGATTTCATCTCAGATTCCTAAATCACTAACAACTACAGTTTCTTTCAGCTTTCCAGTTGAGTTTTTTTGTGTATTTCCTAGGGGTCGTTCTAATGTAAGATGCCAGTGAACAGAAGACTGATGAGTGGCGGGGAAATGGAGGGGGTATTTTTGTTTTTAGTTTTCTAGAACTTCTCTAGTCTAAAGTGGTACCGTATACTTTGTGTGGCATGTATGCCTTGCTGTGTTTTTCTCGTGTGTGTGCCCAGTTCCTTTTTTACTGCTAATTTTTAAATTTAGACTTACAAAATTATCGAACAGATAATGTAGAGAATTCTATGGATGTCTCTTTTCTTTAATAGTTTCACCTCATATTTTATGTTAGTGCTCTGCATTTCTTAAAATTAATGAATCAGCATGAGGGTGTATGGTTAACTACAGTTCATAATTATCTTTAAGATAGTTTTTGCCTTGCTTGATTTTGAAGGCTTTTAGAAATACCTACCATTTTAGTTTGTTTCCTCCACCCCTTTTGTGAGACAAGGTCTAACTTTGTATCCCTGGCTGGGTTGGAACTCATGATATAGACCAGGTTGGCCTTGAACTCACAAATTTGCCTTCCTCTGCCTCTTGAGTACTAGGACTCATGGGCAACACCATACAATTTGGGGTCTTTTTTTCTTCCTTTTTTTTTTTCTTTCTTTCTTTTTTTTCTTTTTGGAGACAGACTTTCATGTAGTATAGGCTGGCCTTGAACAACTGATCTTCCTGCCTCCATTTCTCAAGTGCTGGGGTATAGATGTGTGCTCACTTATGGAAGCCAGAGCTCAATGTTGTCTGTCATCAATTATTCTCCATTTATTTTAATTAATTAGTTTTATGTGCATGGGTATTTTGCCTTCATGTGTATCTGCAAACATGTGTATGCTTGGTGTCCTCGGAGTCCAGAAGAGGCTGTCACACTCCCTGGAATTTTAGCTGGTTGTGAACTGCCATGTGGGTGCTAGGAGTCAAACCAGATCATCTGGAAGGTCAACCAGGGCTTTTAACTACTAAGCCATCTCTCCCACCTTTCCACTTAATTTTTGAGACAGGATCTCTCACTGTACGGAGGACTTACCTGGCTGTCAGGTACTTAGCAGCCCAGAGAGCTTCAGAATCTTGTTTTTCCTTCACTGTGTTGGGATTATACATGTGAACTTCCATACCTGGGCTGTTCTGTTTTGTTTGAGACAGGTTCTTATTTTGTAGCTCCAGATGCCTGGAACTCAGAGGTCTGCCTGCCTTTGTTGCCCTAGTGTTGGAATTAAAGGCACACACCACCAAACTGGCTTTTCTCCAGCTCGGGGGCTGGAGAAATGTCTCAGTGGTTAGGAGCACTTACTTGACTATTCCAGAGGTCCTGAGTTCAAATCCCAGCAACCACGTGGTGCCTCACAATCATCTGTAGTGAGATCTAATACCCTCTTCTGGTCTGTTTGAAGACAGATACAGTGTACTTATATACATAACATAAATAAATCTTTAAAAAAAAAGTCAAATCTTCATGCACTTTACCAATAAGCCATCTCCCCAGTTCCTGTTCTTTTGTTTTATTTTATAATATGTATTTTGATACAAGTCCTTTATCATACTTTTTCAACTTTTTTTGTCTTGCTTATCTCTGAGTTTGAAGCCAGACTGGTTTACATAGCAAGTTCCAGGCCAGCCAGGGCTAAATAGAGACTGTCTGAAAACACAACAGCAATGAAAATGTTAGAGTGTATGCTTGGGAGCCCATGCTACAGTGCTTATGTGGAGGTCAGAGGACATCTTGTGGGAGTCAATTCTTCCCTTCCACTGTGTTCAATCTGAGGGTGAAATTTAGATCATTAAACTTGACAGCAAGTGTCCTCACCTACTGAGCCATCTTCCTGGCCTGTTTTTAAATTGTATATTCTAATTTATTTTATTTTATTTTGCTTGGGGCTGAAGAGATGACTTATAAGTTAAGAGCTTTTGCTGTTTTTAACAGGTGACCTGACTTTGGTATTCCACACCCACATGGCAGCTCACAACTGGCCATAATTCCAGTTCCAGGGTGTATCTATGCTCTCCTCTGCCCTCTGGAGACACTGCATACACATGGTGCCCTCTCACACATGTACACACACACACACATATGAAAAAGAAAACTGTGTGTGTGTGTGTGTGTGTGTACATGTGTGAGAGGACACCTGTGTATAGTTGGTTCTCTTATCCCACCTCTGCTTGTGTGCTTGTGTGACCAAAATAGAGCTCATGTTATCTAGCTTGTATGGTAAGTAAGGCTCTTACCCACAGGTAAGCCATTTTGCTAGCCTATTTTTAATTTTAAAAGAAATTATTTTTTCTGTGTAAGTGTTTTGTCTGAATGTATTTTTTGTGGATCATGTTCCTGCAGTACCTGTGAGTCTCAGTAAGGCATCTCCTTGGTCTGGGGTTTTAGATGCCTGTGAGCTGCTATGCGGTGCTGGGAACTGAGCCCAGGTGTTTTGGAAGGGCAGCAAGTGCTCATAACCAGTGGCCTTTTCTCCACCCTTCTCCCCAATTTTAATGTCCAATTATAAAGTCTAATTAGTCATTTTCCCTCCATGGATAATACTGTGGGTATTAAATCTTTGAAGTTATTACTGAGCCCAAGATTTTCTCTTGTACTAATTTTGACATATCATTTTGCTGTTTATTGTTAGGTCTCTGATCATTTTCGAGCTAACCTTTGTGAAAGGTATAAGAACTATGTGTTATTCTTATTTTGACCTGTGGATACTCTTTTCTTTGGGTCTTTATTTGTTGTTAGTGTTGGGCGTTGTAGTCTGGGCCTTGGGTTTGATAGATTACACATCTTGCCTGAGTCAAATAGCTAGATTCTAAAAGCAGTAGAATGATGTCCTAAGACAGTTCTCTCATAGCCTAAATGTTAATTGCTAAGCAGATATTCTTGTAGTTGGATTTATAACTGTTCTGCCCTCCTATACAACACTTTGTTTTCCAAAACATCAGAATCTTAGTTGGTTTCACAATATCTAAATATTTTTTTTCTTTTTTCCTTTTTTTCGGAGCTGGGGACCGAACCCAGGGCTTTGCACTTGCTAGGCAAGCGCTCTACCACTGAGCTAAATCCCCAACCCCTGAATATTTTGCTTATTTATGATACAAACACAAAAATACTATTCTAGCTTCATATTTAGTGGGGTCTTTTGTCCTCAATCCCTTCTCTCTCGCTTTTTTTATTTTTATTGTTAAAGATAGGGTTTCTCTATGTGGCCCTGGCCTTCCTGGAACTTGTTCCGTAAAAGGCTGGTCTTCAGCTCAGAGACCCACCTGCCTCAGTCTCCTGAGTTCTGGGGTTAAAGGTGTGTGCCACCACTGCCAGGCATCTCACCCTACCTTCCTTTTTGAGAAATAGTTTCATGCTGGAACTATCTGTATGAAAGCCCCTAGGTTCTCCAGAGATGGATGCTGTCTAAATCAGTCACTATGTAAGCTCACACTATGAAATCCATCTGATTAATGTTTCTGTTTCATAAGTTTCAAACATTATGAAATTGAGCCATGAAATGTTGCTGCACAGGCCTAAAGACTTGAACTTAGTGATCTCAGTAAAGGTAGAAGGAGAAAACTCGATGAGTTGTCCTCTGACTTCTATTCACATGCCAGGAACCATGCCCAATTCCATACTCATTATACACATGTGTAATAAATAAAATTTAAAAACAGAAAAGATTTTGAAATTAGAAGGCTAAAAGAAAGCATGGAGGAAGTCAAGTAAGACACATTCATTTCCCAGATGTGACACTTAAGTGCAGGAAAGCTAAATCATTTGCTTAGGTTGTACAGCTAGTTAATGAATAGGACAGAATTTCAGGCCTCCTGAATTTCAGTGTAGTCCTATTGTTGTTATAACTAAATTTTGAAAAAAATTAGGGAAGCTATAAAAGACATATTTTCCAGGAAATATAAGTAGGCCATTTTACTATTGTAGGGCAAGAGAGATAACTCATTAGTTAAGACCACTCCAAAATCTTGTTGAGAACCCAGGTTTTTAGTTCCACTATCCACACAGTTTATATCGTTCTGTAACTGTAATCATAAGGGATTTGACACCCTCTTCTGACCTTTGAAGGCACAAGGTTCACAAACTCACACACACTTTTTTAAAAAACATCTTAAACTATTGTAGCATTTTTCTTTCTCTTCCTCTCTTCTTTTTGTTTTTGTTTCGTTTTTTGTTTTCTTTTTCTTCTTCTTCTTCTTCTTTTTTTTTTTTTGGATATAGGGTCTCACTCTGTACACCAGACTGGCCTTGAACTCACTAAGATCTGCCTGCCTCTGCCTCCCCAGTGTTGGAATTATAAGCCTGTAACATTAGCTTTAGTTTCTATTAAATTCATTATGTTTGATATTCAGGTAGAAATCAGCAAGTGCAAAAATAATAGTGAGGTTATCATATCCTGTACTTAGTGAACAGGCATTTCAGTGTATTAAAATGAACCTTAATTTTCTTTTTGCACAATGGGGATAATCTGTTAATAATTTAATGGTATAAAGCAGCAGCTGAATTTTGTTTTCATGTGGTAGTGTGTTTATAAAACTAGAGTGGAGTGTTATGTAAAAATTTAAAGTACAGAGTAATATGCATCTGGTGAATTCAGGGCTTAAGAGATGCACATCTGTTGAGAAAACAAATCATACAACTGTTCAGAGCTCTAGCATCTTTAAATGTGTGTGCTTTCATTCTTTAATCGTTTCTGAAACAGTCTTTAATGGATTTAGAAAAGCTGTTTGCTCTAAGGAAGCAACTTGTGAAGTCATTTGGAAGCCTTTTAATTATTTTATTATTCATATCATTGTGGTATATTAATATTTTTTCTCCTGCTTGTCTATTGGGGAAGGAAGGAGCTAACTGACTCAAAGAAAATGAGTTTGTTGCATAATTATATTTTAAAAGGTGAGAATGTAGTTTCCTGAATTAAATATACTAGAAATATTTTAAAACTCTGAATTCCAAATTGAATCAATACTCAATGGAGAACTAATGTCAGAGTTGCTACCACATATCCATCACTATCCTTGTATTATAGGGATACAAAAATGAAGATATGGTGTGTACTTTTATTAATCAAGTTGAAGAAACAAGACTTCAAAGGTAGAGTAACAGTTAAGTGCAAACTTGATTTAATCTCTGAATACTGCAGGAATATAAAGGAAAGAAAATTCCAGTAGTCATAATTCGTTCATTAATTTACCTGGGGAAGCTTATTCATCTGGGGGAAAAATATGTTCATTCACTCATTGGAGACAGAATCTTTGTATTCATGTTTTCTCTGTGGCTTATGTTGATCTCAAACTCAAACATTTTCTGCTTTAGTCTCCCTAATGTGGGAACTACAGATGTGCATCAAAGGATATAGATGTTAAAAACCTATTCAGGGTCTGGTGAGCTAGCTTTGAGGGTTAAAGTCCTTGCTGTATAGGACTCAGAACCTGTATAAGATGGAGGGAGAAACCCAACTTCACAAAGCTGTTCTCTGTCTTCCGGGGGGGGGGGGGGGGGACCGCTTGCGTCAATAACCAGATATTTTAAAAAACAAGCCTTTTCAGGTGTTTGCACTGGGTAAGCAGTATTGAAAACCATATGCTTACATGATGACTATTTTTAATTAATTAATTGTATTTAATTCATTAACTAATTAATTAGTTTTTCCAAGACAAGGTTTTTCTGTGTAGCTTTGGCTGTCCTGAAACTTGCTCTGTAGACCAGACTGGCCTTGAACTCAGAGTGCTGAGATTAAAGCTATGTGCCAACTACCATCTGGCTAGATGGTTATGATTTGATTTGGTAAGAAAACAGGCTAGAAGAGGGTTAATAGGGCACATTCCAAGACTTATTTGGTGAAAACCATAACAGCAACAACAAAATAAAACTGTAATATAAGGAGAAGTAAATATAAAGTGACAGACTAGAATCTGCGTTGGGCGTGTATGTGTAGTTCAAGACAGTTTCTGTGTGTGTAACCCTGGCCATCTTAGAACTCTCTCTGTAGATAGTTGCCCACAAACTCACAGAGATTCATCTGCCTCTCTCTCCCAAATGCTGGGATTAAGGTTGTATATCACCTCAGCTCATCTAGGGTCTTGTTTTTTGTTTTTGTTTTTTTTTTTAAGATTTTATTTTATTTATATGAGTACACTGTAGCTGTCTTCAGTCAGACACACCAGAAGAGGGCATCAGATCCCATTACAGATGGTTGTGAACCACCATGTGGTTGCTGGGAATTGAACTCAAGCTGGCTTCAAACTCACAAGAGACCACTGACACTGGTGGGATTAAAGGTGTGCACCACTATCCTCTGTCCTTTCTTGATTAGCAGCATCAGCATCAGCTGGAAATTTCTTATAAATATAAATTCTTTTGGGGAGCAAATACGTTAAAAATTTTATCACATTTATGTTGTGTGCGTGCGTGTGTGTGTGTGTGTGTGTGTGTGTGCGCGCACATGTACAGGCGCACTTTTGCATGTGCATATCTCACAATGTGTATGAGGTCAGAGTACAGCTTGGGGGAGTTATTTCTTTCCTAAGCCATTCTTCTGCCCAAGGCAGAAGTAGATAATGAGCACTAGGTTCCAAACCAGTTGTTTTGCATGAATGTATTTGCAAAAGCCAAGTGGTCCTGGTCCTTTTCTTTTTTCTTGTTTTTGAGACACAGTCTACGGTATCCCCAGGTTATATAGTTGGGGGGTTTGGGATGATTTTTGAACTCATGATCATCTGGTTTTTTTTTTTTCCCCTCAAAGATAGTAGGCAGACCCTGGTAACCTTGAACTTTTCTTCTACCTTAGGCTATTGAGTGGTAATTGTCTCATTTCCTTCTTGATTTCTTCTTGGAATTGTTAGTCATGAATGTGAACTCATGTGCACACATACAAATCAGTACAGTTTATAAAATTTAAAAAGATTAAAGTATTTTGTAAGAGAGGACTTCTATTTAGCTTTCATTTTTTCCTATCTTTTTATAATTTTTGGTTTCTGTCTCTTTTTGCAATTTTTTTTCTACAGTTCTATTTCCTACTCATTTTGCTTCTGTATAGTCCCTCTTCTTCCTAATAGTTATTAAATAATATATATACATATATTATATATACATTACTTCTAAGGTATATTTTAAAGTTATTTATTGTATCTGATTATTGAAGCCTATCTTGAAAATTTTTTCTTAGATACAGAAAAGAAAAAAATGGAAAAGTCACAGGGCGGGGAGTAGGGTTGTTAGGGGTGGGTTGGAGTGGGAGAGACAGAGAAAGACACATACATACATACATACATACATACATACATACATACATACATGTGGGGGGTGGACAGGCAGACAGACAGACAGACAGACAGACAGACAGACAGACACCGCTAGGTTTGGATGTTTTGTTTTGGGTTATTCCCATAGTGCTTATCCATTAACAGCTCTGCCTAGCTTTCCTGGCTAAAGTAGGAGCTGAGTGTCTACTCTAGACATGTGAGATTCATTAAATGAAACAAGCATTTAATAAAGAATACCCACTTTTTACTGCATTTTATAGAGTTAACAGTTTCCCTTGGTCCTGAAGTTTTAGCCTTCTCACAGGCAAGGCTGTGCTGTGCCTTGAAATTTAGCTTTTTGTTAGGACAGTACTGACAGCATAAATGTCTTTATGTACTCAGCTGTGATTAACCTAAGCTCAGTCCTTGAAACACTGCTTTGCAGTTACCAAGCGTACTTTCAATCCAAGTTGCCACACTTACCAGTACTGATTTCAAGGCCATTGGGATTTGTGTGGAGCAGGTTAGGACAATGAGTTTTTTCTCTTTAGTTTAAAAAAAATCTTTTTAAGGTTTTTCAAGCATTTTGTAACTTATATTTGAATATTCCTACTAATTTGTGATTGAGAAATGTTGACTTGGGTCAGGAGCTTACCTGTGTTTAGAATTCAGAATCTTTAGTCCTTATTCTTTAACATTCTGTTTCTCTTCATGAGACATTCTTTTCTATTCAACTCTAGATTTCTTGCATTGATTTTCTTTTCATACTGAATTATATAAGGGTATACTAGATTATTCATATTCATCAAATACATTTTTATTTGGAGAGATCCAAATTAGTTTTAATACTCAAAATGTATTCCTTATATTATTAGAAGATCCGACTTCTGGATTATCATTCATAAAAATGTGCAGATTTTGTTGTACTTTAACTAGAATGACCAGAAGGGAGTTTATGCCTCTACGTGAGGTTATTCTCTGGTGTGCTTTATAAAAAGGGACATAACACGTTGATACTGTAGTCATGGAATAGTGAAGTTCCAGTCCTAGAAACAGGGCATCATAGAATTTAATTTTTCACTAACTGTAGCATATACATATATATATATATATATATATATATATTGTTTTTTTTTATAACATTCTGAATTTAGTGTAACTTAGTTGTAATGTCATGTAATGTCCTGGAACTAGTTCTGTAGATACAGTAGTATTACTTTTGGTATAATGTGTATTTTTCTTATTTTACGTGTGTGTAAAAGCAGTACCTACATGTGTATGCATGTGTGTATGGGTGCCTCTTTATAAATGGGTTGGGGGGTGCCCCTATGCATGTGGAGGCCACAAGAAGACATCAAGTATCTTCCTCTGTCCCTCTCTACCTTACCACCTTCAGAGACAAGCTCTCACTAAACTGGAAGCTTGGTCTTTTGGCAAGGCTGTCTGACCATTGAGTTGTGAGGGTCCACCTCTCTCTGCTGTTCAGTGCTGGGCTGCAGGCAAGCACAGTTCATGCCTGGCTCCTTTTAGGAAGGTGTGTAGGATTGGAACTCACATCCTCGTGTTTTCTCAGTTACACATTCTGTGTTAACTGATCGCCCTAGCCTCACTACTTTTTCCCCATCAAACTCTTGGGTTATTTATTTGAAAATAGCATTTTAATTTAGATAGTAACATTTAACTGTTATAAACAGTAATATTCAACTCATCAAGACTTTTAAGTATTGTAAGGTGCTACAAAACTAAGACATAGTCCCTACCAAATGAGCCAGTGTTTTAAAACTTTAAAACAAAGTATAAATACTTGCATTTGCATAGAGAAATTTTAACAGTTTGGTATTTGTGAGTTTTTTATTTGTGGGGTTTTGTTATTGTTCTGTTACTGATTTCAGTGCTTTAGGTAGCCTGGTGTTGAACTCTCCATGTGCTGATTCTCCTGCCTCCATCTAGAGATGCAGGTGAAAGCAGAGGCGAGCCTCAGGTGTCTTTCTCAGCAGTCTTCCACCTGTGGTGTTTGTTTTGTTTTAATTATGTTTGTTGGTGTGAGTGTGTGCATGTGACAGCCAGGTGTTGGGTCTCTCTGGAGTTAGAGTTACAGACATTTATGAGCTAACTGATGTGAATGCTGGGAACTGAACTCAAGTCCTCTGCAAGAGTAATGTATTCTTAATCAATGAGCTATCTCTCTAGCCCCAGTTTATTTCTTATGTGTATTTATATGTGTATTTGTGTGTGTGCACATATGCTTTCAGAGGCCAGAAGAGGATGTTGGATCCCCTGCAGGAGGTGGTACAGGCAGTTGTAAGATGCTCAGTGTAGGTGCTGGGAACTGAACTGGGCTCATATACAAAATGAGTGTGAATGCTTTTCTTTTCTTTTTTTTTTTCTTTTTTCTTTTTTCTTTTTTTCGGAGCTGGGGGTGAATGCTTTTCTTAATTTACCTGAGTTAATTAAACAGAATCTCAATGTGTTTAGTCTTGGCTGGCCTGGTACTCAGAGATCTATCTGCCTCCCCTTCCTAAATGCTGGGATTAAAGGTGTGCACCACCAAGGCTGGCATTCCTTAATTTTTTTAGACTTACTTGATTTTATATGTATGAATGTTTTATCTGCATGTATGTATGTGTATCGTATGTGTACTTGGTGCCCAGGAAGGTTAGAAGAGGTAGTCAGAACCCCTAGAAATAAAAGTCATGAGCCACCAAGTGAGTGCTGGAAATTGAAGCTGGGTCCTCTGGAAGAGCAGGTATTGCTTTTAATGCCCCAGTGATCTCTTTAGCCTCAAAGGTTTGTTTCTTCATTTGAGACAGGGTCTTACTATACAGCCCTGTTGTTCTAGGACTCACTTTGTACAGCAAGTTGGCATTGAACTCAAATAGACCCACCTGCCTCTGCCTCCATATGCTGGGCTTAAAAGTGTGAGCTACCACATCCAGATTGTTTTAATTTCTTGTCTGTTTGTGGTATTGTATACATGAATGCAGATGTCCTTGTAGCCCAGAGATGTCACATTCCTTACAGATGGAATCACAGGCATCTGTCAGCTGTGCGATGTGGGTATTGATAACTGAACTCGGGTTCTCTGTTTTTAACTGATGAGCCATCATTCCCCTCTCTCACCTTTGTTTTTAGAGTCTCAGTCTGTCTGTCTGTCTGTCTGTCTGTCTCTCTCTCTCTCTCTCTCTCTCTCTCTCTCTCTCTCTCTCAACTTATCACTTCAGTAAGCTAGGTTTACTATCCAGCCAGCCCTAATAATTTATCTGCCTCTGCTTCCCCAGCACTTGATTTATAGTTGTGTGCCATCATGCCTGGCTTTTTACTTGAGTGCCTGAGATTAACTCAGGTCCTTGTGCTTCTTTACTTAGACTTTTTACACTAAACCATGTCCATAGCCTCCATCGTACTGTAATTCGTTGATCCAGGAATTTGGCTGAGGGTCATGGGACTCTCCTGGGTATATTGGATGCTTCTGCTGAGTAGCTAAATTGAGAGCAAACTTACGAGAGTGGGATTGGTTTTAAATAATGTTTCCCAAAGCAATGCTAAAATATAAATAAAACTTTGGGTTTTATTTGCTCTGTTTGTTTGTGGTGGTCCAGTCTTTCTCTTTCTCTCTCTCTCTCTCTCTCTCTCTCTCTCTCTCTCTCTCTCTCTCTGTGTGTGTGTGTGTGTGTGTAGGTAGACACATGTATATTACAGTATTCATATGTAGGTTAGAAGACAACTTTTTTTATATTATTTATTTAATGTATAATGTGAGTGCACTGTAGCTGTCTTCAGACACCAGAAGAGGGCATCAGATCCCATTACCGATGATTGTGAACCATCATGTGGTTGCTGGGAATTGAACTCAGGACCTCTGGAAGAGCAGTCGGTGTTCTTAACCGCTGAGCCATCTCTCCAGCCCCAGAAGACAACTTCTGAAAGTTACTTCTTTCCTTCCATCTTTTTGTGGGTTCTAGTGGTTGAACTCTGATAGTCAGGTTTGTGTGGCAAGCACCTTTATCTAGTAAGTGGTCTTGCTAGCTTCTACTTAGGCATTTTGTTTATTTACTCAGTGCTTTTAAGATTTTGAAATATAACTGGTACTCTGCTGTTGTTCTTATCATACTGCTGTTTTAATTTTTGCAGATTTACATAGCCCTGACTGGTCTAGAGCTCACTGTGTTGCTGTACTGGGGATGAACCCAGTGCTTCATGCATACTACAGAAGCACTCTACCAATAGAGCTAAGGTCCTAACCCCCTATTACTATCATTAGTATTGCATGTAGACTCAAAAGTCATGTTGAGGCTTTGGCAAATTCAGTATGGAGTCATACAGGATAGTTGTATTCACTGTTGAAAATTGAAGCTGTCTTCAAGGTTGTCATTTAATGTGAATACACAAGTAGCAGCTCCTTCAGCTCTCTGTGTGGATCCAAAGAGAGGTCTCTTACTAGTATAGATATTTTGTATCTAACTGATTTAATAATCTCTGCCTTTTTTAAAAAGATTTATTATATATGAGTACACTGTAGTTCTTCAGACATACCAAAAGAAGGCATCAGATCCTATTACAGATGGTTGTGAGCCACTATGTGGTTGCGGGAATTTGAACTCAGGACCCTGGAAGAACAGTCGGTACTCTTAACCACTAAGCCATCTCTCCAGCCCACTCTGCCTTTTCACATGCTGCCTTAAAGCTGTTTTACAGAAAGAACAAGGATAAGGGTAAATAACTCTTAGGTGGATAGGCCCACATCTCTGATTAGATTTGTTCTTGTTCTGTGGTCATTCTTATTTTACCAATAAAGAAATTGAGGCATATATGTTCTGATGTTCCTTTTTCTCTGGATTTGCTTCCTGTTGCTTTACTATTTAACCACGTTGTGAATCAGCATTTTCCCCCTACCTTGATCTTGTGAAACCATTATTATTTCTCTCTAAGATATGTTGAAATAATAGTCATTTACTTGTTAATGATTTCAGCCCACTTCCTTTTATTAGCACATTATAATATTGGGATTGAATTGATTTAGGTCATAAAAATATATTTGAGTAATTTTTGATAGGCCATGAAGAGTGAGATGTATGTAGCTTTAAAATAAAAACTGTTGGGCTGGAGAGATGGCTCAGTGGTTAAGAACACTTATCTGCTCTTGCAGAGGACTCAGACTCAGTTCCTAGTACCACATGTTGATGCACAATCATCTGTAACTCCAGTTCCAGGCGGTTTTATACCCTCTTTCTGACCTCTATAGGCACCAGACATACTCATAGCTTACATCCATACAGGTAGATTGTCTTAGTTAGGGTTTCCATTGCTGTAAAGAGACACCATGAACAAGGCAACTCTTATAAGGGACATTTAATTGGCGCTGGCTTACAGGTTCTGAGGTTCAGTTCATTTTCATGGCAAGAAGCATGGCAGGGCCCAGGCAGACATGGTGCTGGAGGAGTTTGGAGTTCAACCTTTTTAACCAAAGAGACAGGAGACTAGCTTGCATGCAGCTAGGAGGAGGGTCTCAAAGCCTACCCCCACAATGACACACTTCCTCCAACAAGGCCACACTTCCCAATAGTTTTAGTCCCTATGGACCAAGAATATTTAAACCACCTCATAGACATAACACGAGTACACATTTTTTAAAATCCATTTTTAAAAGGGCAAAAGAGTACTCAAATAACTGGTCAGGCACCAAGCACCTACTGCCTTAGGGCATCTTCTGGTTCCAAATGAGTCTTATTTTTTAAGAGATGTAAGTGGGGGACAAGTGTGGAGGTGAATGCCTAGAAGTAGGGAGGCTGAACTAGGAGGATTAGGAGATCAGAGACAGTCTGGGTTACTAAATGAGTTTGAAGTAACCTGACTAGCAAGACTATTGTATGCAGAGAGATATGCGTAGAACTCACAAGTCAACAAAAAGGAGCCGTAATAATAGATTGAGAAACACCAGAGGTTGACCTGCCTAAAATTAAAACCACTCCCAAAGTGTCTACGCTTGCTGCAAAAAACACAAGAGAAGAAAATTAGCCTAGCCATGAAAAGTGTTCAAAGGACTTTTGCCTTTCAACCTCAACTTTGATTAGAGGAAGAAAGAAGTTTGCCCTGAGCATTTGTAATTGGAAATGCTCTGCTCAAGATTTAGGACACTATTTGGTGCTGAAAAAAATCCTAGACTGATTTGTTTCAAGTGAATAAATCTTGGTATTGTTTCTAGGAAAAGAGAGAAGTAAATCCCAGTTCTTGATGTAATAGGTCTATAGAGTTCCTGGACAATCAGGGCTGCAAAGAAAAACCCTGTCTTGAAACAAAACAAAACAACAAAACAAAACAAAGAATGTAGTTAGCATGTGCAAGGCCCTGGCTTTTGTACTCATCACCAAAAAAAAAAAAAAAAAAAAAAAAAGGAGCAAGCAAATCAAAATACTGTAATACAGGTCGGTGGTTCTTGGGCATGCACACGGTCATGTTTTGTCATGTTTCTTTGGAGAGCTTAAAAGAATATATTTTTCAGTTCCTGAGAGCAGTGATAATTAAGAGGAACAGGGCCATAGAAGCAGAGGACTTTCTCTGTTTTTCTCCTAATTTAATGTTAGCATACAAAGCCCTATGCACTTGAAATGAAAGCACATGCTACCGCTTCCTTTAATTAGATGTAATTCTAGTTCTCTGATCAGACTTGCCTAGTTGACTCTTAAGTATGTAGTGTGCATCAGAATCCCTTAGAGAGTTTATCATAGTTGTACTTTTAAGATTTTCCAATTGAACTCTTCTTGCATGGGATCCCAAAATGTTCATTTTAAACAAATTAACCAGAAGATGCTCGTGCTCTTGGCCACTAGACCATGGTTTGAGAGTCTGTGTATTAGAGACTACACTCTCTTGACCACATCTCTTTGTAATTGCTAATTCTTTTTTCTGCAGTCTTCCCCTATCCTTTTTTGAGACATTGCCATGTAGATCAAACAGAACTCAAACTTACAGATATCTGCCTGTATCTGCCTCTTGAGTGCTGGGATTAAAAGTGTACACCACCACACCTTTAAATTTTGATATTTATTCTGCTGTGTAGCACTGGAAGAATTGGCACTCGCTATGTAGCTCAAATTGTCCTGAAATTTGTGGGCAAGTCTCCTGCCTCTGGGATTACATGCTGCTGCTGCTGCTGCTGCTGCTGCTTCTTCTTCTCCTTCTCCTTCTCCTTCTTCTCCTTCTCCTTCTCCTTCTCCTCCTTCTCCTTCTCTTTCTCCTCCTTCTCCTCCTCCTCCTTCTCCTCTCTCTCTCTCTCTCTCTCTCTCTCTCTCTCTCTCTCTCTCTCTCTCTCTCTCTCTCTCTCTCTCTGTGTGTGTGTGTGTGTGTGTGACAGACAGACAGACACATGCAGAGAGTCAAGAGTTTTGTAGCTCTGGCTGTCCTGGAACTCACTGTGTATACAGACCAGGCTAGCTTTGAACTCCCAAAGATTCACATGGTTCTGCCTCTAGAGGGCTGGGATTAAAGGTGTATACCTGTATACTACCACACCCAACATTTTCCTTTCCTTTTCTTTTGTTTAACTTCATGTAGTTTTTGATACAAAATCTCACTTTGTAGTCTAGGCTGACCTGGAAATCCAAGATCAACCTGTCTCTGTCTCTTAAATGCTGTGGTTAAAGCCGTCCTTCCTTAACTTTTCCCTTCCTCTTCTTGGCTTTGGTCTTACCATGGTATTAAAAATCTCTTATCTGTAGTTATTTATTATGTCCCTTCTTAGTTAGGGTTTTACTTCTGTGAAAAGATACTATGACCAAAGCAGCTCTTAAAAGGACAACATTTAATTGGGGCTGGTTTACAGGTTCAGAGGTTCAGTCCACTATCACCAAGGCGGGAGCATAGCAGAGTGCAGGCAAGCATGGTGCAGGAGGAGCTGAGAGTTCTATGTCTTCATCTGAAGGCCAATAGGAGAAGACTGCCTTCCAGGCAGCTAGGAGGAGTGTCTTAAAGCACACACCCACAGTGACATACTTCCTCCAACGAGGTCACAGCTAATAGTGCCACTCTCTGGGCCAAGCAAATACAATCCACCACACTCCCCAAATAACCGTGTCCTAATTATGCTAGGCATCATCATCATCTGTTTTATTCTCCAACTGCCCTCCCCTTTCTTTCCCCTTTTCCTCTACTGCCAGCCCCCATAGCTCTCCTCTTTTCTTTTATTGAATATATTGCATTAACCTCTTGATCTCCTCCTCCCACCTGCCTGTAGATTTTTTTCTTTCATAGTCCCTTCTACTTTCATGTCCTACATATACAGAATTTAAATCTAGATCCCACATGTAGGAAGAAAACCACACCATCTATATCCTTTTGATTCTGGTTTATTTCGCTTACTATAAAAATCTCCAGTTCTGGGCTGGAGAGATGGCTCAGCAGTTAAGAGCACTGACTGCTCTTGCAGAGGTCCTGAGTTCAATTCCCAGCAACCACATGGTGGCTCACAACCATCTGTAATGGGGTCTGATGCCCTCCTTCTGGTGTGTCTGAAAACAACTACAATGTACTCATATAAATAAAATAAATAATTCTTTTTTTTTTTTTTGGTTCTTTTTTTCGGAGCTGGGGACCGAACCCAGGGCCTTGCGCTTCCTAGGCAAGCACTCTACCACTGAGCTAAATCCCCAACCCAAATAAATAATCCTTAAAAAAAAAAAATCTCCAGTTCTATCCATTTTCTTTTAAATGTCGTAATTTCGACTTCTCTTTACTGCCGAATAAAATCTGTTGCATGTATACACCAAATTTTCTTTATCCATTTGTATGTTGATAGACATCTAATCTGGTTCTGTATCTCAATTTACTGTGACTAGTACAGCAGTGAGCACAAATGTTCAAGTATCTCTGGAATATGCTCACGTAGAGCTTTGGATATTTACCCAGGATGTGTGTAGCTGGATCATACAGTACTATATATATGGTGGGGTGTTTCTTGTTGTGTTTGGTTTTTTTCCTGGTGATGGTGGATGTTTTTGAGACAAGCTTTTCATAGCTTAAGTTAGTCTCAAAACTTACTGTGTAACTGAAGTTGACCTTGAACTCTTGAACTTCCTGCTTCTACTTCTAGGTGCTGAGATCACAGGTATGCATCACCACACATGGTATTTGTAGTTCTAGGGATCCAGTCAGAGCCTTGTTTATCCAGGCAAGCACTCAGTCAACTAGCTCCATCCCTAGTGGTTATGGATGTTTTCCAGTTTGTTCTATTCATACTCATCTCTTTTATTGTTTGTATTTTTATTATTAATTATGATATGTAGCCCAGACTAATCTCCTTGGTCCTCCAAATGCTGAGCAAACACTGTTCCTGGACATGCAAAAAATTTTTTTCTAATTAATTTTTTACAGTTAAATGCAGGGTGTGTGTGTGTGTGTGTGTGTGTGTGTGTGTGTGTGTGTGTGTGTATTCCCTCACATGCCACATGCATAGGAGAGAGAGAGAGAGAGAGAGAGAGAGAGAGAGAGAGAGAGAGAGCGCACTTGCATGCCAGAGAGTACTCAGAGTACCGACAGCAATCAGACAGGGCATCAGGTCCCTTAGTGCTGGAGTTTCAGGTGGTTTTGAGCTAACGCAGGTACATAGAGCCAAATTTGGGTCCTTCTTTTTTAAGAATAGTGTGTGCTCTTAACTGCTAAGCCATCTCTCCAGCTCCTGTATACATTAAGTTGCTCTTTGGGGGGTGGGGGGGCGGCGGCGCTGTGTTTGTTTGTTTGAAGTCATAGTTTCTCTGTGTAGCCCTAGTTGTCTTGGAACTCTGCTCTGTAGACCAGAATCTTTGTTAATTCTTCCATATGTATCATTAAAGAATTAAAAATAGAAACACTGTTGTGGTGGAGGAACTGAGGGAGTGATGAGAACATGGCTTTGGTGAAGTTTAAGTATCACTTATTGGATATAAGATACCAATACTTCAAATTGACAAGCCTCATAACTTAGGTCCTAAACTGAAAACACTTCTTTGGGGGCTGAAGAAAGAGAAAAGAATGTTTACTGCTCTTGCAGAGGACCCTGGTTTGATTCCTAGCACCCACATGGTGGCTCACAATTGCCTGTAACTCACAATTCCAGGGACTGCAATGTTCTTTTCAGGACATAAAGGGCATTAACTCAGACAGGTAAAGACATGCACGTTCATATAACTAACACAACACAACACACACACACACACACACACACACACACACACACACACACCCTCTTTCAAGTTCACTGAGTATGATGCTCCTAGAAAATAGCATTTTTTTTTTGAATGACTACACTTGGCTTCCCTTTATTTTTTTATTTTAAAAAAGTGGAATTCCACTAAGAATTTCTATACAGTGATACAGTGTTCGAACAGCTCGCTTCTCTGACTCCAGTTAAAGCTTTATATTTTAAAATGTCTACAAGACATGTGCTTACATGAGTATTAAGTGTCACACTAACCCACATGTGCGGCAACTTTAGCAGCATTATTGCACAATGACCCCAGGTAACACTGCACATTCTCTCTGTTTCCTATGTCATAAAGTGCTAGATATAAATGGGAGAGGAAGGGCAATCACTAACACAAATTCTCCAGATCTTTCTACACAAGCGTAGGGATGTGTGCCAGTCAGTGCTGGGTCAGATGCAGTGTGATTAGCCCAACAGGCTTCCATTAAAAAGAATCAAATCAAATAAACAGCTTTGGTTATTCTACCAAAATGTTACCGTTCCATGCATGATCAGTGCTGAACACATGTAAGTCTTAGTGTCTGGACATTTTAACTTTTAAAAGGCAATTAAAATAATTGGAAAGTAACCTTGCAGAAATTAATATCCAGTGTAGAAAAGGTGTAAAAACTGACTAGACACATCCTTGTGATTTTTAGCTAAGAAAGTAGCATTCTTGTCTGGCCTGATCTTATCTGTAATCCCACTTGAGAAGTGGAAGGAAGAGAATCAGGAGTTCAAGGTCATCCCTAGGTAGAGGCCAGCATGTACTATATGAGATCCAGCTTTAAAGGAACAAAAACAAAAAGAAAAAAAAATAGTATCCTTTTGTTGTACCTTAAGCTCATGGTTTTGTTTTTATGCTCCTTTTTCTTAAAGATTTATTTATGTGCTCTTTTTGCTTATATACCTTTCTGTAAATACCTACAAGCAAGAGGGCATCAGATCCCATTATAGATGATTGTGAGCCACCATGTGGTTGCTGGGAATTTAACTCAGAATTGAGCCATCTCTCTGGCCCTTGTTTTTTGCTATTTGTTTTGTTTTGTGTTTTGTTTTGTTTTTGTTTTGTTTTGTTTTGTTTTGTTTTGTTTTGTTTTGTTTTGTTTTGTTTTTGAGGCAGGTTTCTCTAGGAGCCTTGGCTGTCCAGGAACTCACTCTGTAGATCAAGCTCGCCTCAAACTCACAGAGATCTGCCTGCCTGAGTGGTGGGATCAGAGGTTCGCCACCATCCTCTTAATCTCATGTTTAAGCAGTGTATATAATCTAAAAATAAACATAAATTTCCTGGTTTTCTGTTATTATACTAAAATTTTGAATGTTTGTAGGTCAGTATAAAATGTGTTTTATCAGAAACTTTTACTTATTTACTTTTTTTAGACAGGATCTCAATGTATAGTCCTGGATATCTTGAAACTCATTATGTAAACCAGGCTAACCTAGAATTCATAGAGATCTGTGTCTGCCTCTGGAGTGCTGGGATTAAAGACAGTGGATGGCACACCCAGCTAGAAATTATTTTTTTTTTAAAGATTTATTCATTTATTATATATAAGTACACTGTAGCTGTCTTCAGATACACCAGAAGAGGGCATCGGATCTCTTTACAGATGGTTGTGAGCCACCATGTGGTTGCTGGGAATTGAACTCATGACCTCTGGAAGAGCAGTCGGGTGCTCTTAACCGCTGAGCCATCTCTCCAGCCCGAAATTATTTTTATTATATGTCAATTAATAAAGGTATAAGTTGATTAAACAACTTTAAAAAAATTAAATATAGAGCACATACTTGTAATCTGAGGCACTTTGAAATCTGAAGCAGGTGGATTATGAGTTTAAGGCTACTTAATGAGACCCTGTCTCATAAGAAGAAAGAAGGAAATTAACCAGAAGGTTGGGAATGTGACTCAGTGAGTGATACACAACTGCATAACATATCAGAAACCCTGAATTTGATCCTCAGTGCTAAACATAAACAACAAAGCATTAAAATAAGCCTTAGAAAGTTTTTTGTTGCTTATAAGCAATGTGAAAGTATTTATTGGAAAATAATAAGGATTAAACAGATGATAACCACATTCTCCTATGCAAAGATTATAATTAAAATATCAGCATATTGGCTATAATGCCATAAACAAAATCAATACACTCAAGCATTTCATTCATATTTTTACTTTATGTCTATGATACTGTCCCCATCTCTTTCTTTCTCTTTTCTTTTTTTTTTTTTTTTGGGTTCTTTTTTTTTTTCTTTCTCTTTTCTACTCAGTCTTTTATCCTTCTTTCTTTCTCTTTCCCATCTCTTTCCTACTCAGTCTTTTTATCCTTCTTTCTTTCTCTTTGCTGGCTCCTTCTCTTACCCTTTCTCTGTGGTAAACTTTAAGGAACCAGATAGCTTCCCCTAGACTGTCATGAATGGACTAAAGCTAACCATTCTTTGCAGCATTATCTTTGAGAAATGAGATCATTTTAATGACTATGTCAAAGATATTTCTTAAACTGAGCATGGTAGTGACATTGTAATTCTAGTTTCTTGGGAGATTGAAGCAGGAGCCCTTGAAAGCAGGAGCTCAGAACCAGCCTAAGCAACATAGTGAGACTCCAGCTCCTTAAAAAAAAGTTTGCATTTGTTTTGCATGTATGTATGCATGAGTGTTCATCATAGCCCACATGTGGACATTGAAGGATAACTTGACAATGTCTGGGAGTTCCATCTCTCCTTCTGTCTTGTGGGTTCTGGGGATTGAGCTCAGATCATGTACTAATCAAGGCAAAGAACAGCTAAGCATCTTGTTCTAGTAGCTCTGATCTGATAGAGAGGAGAAAGTCTCTAATGTTTCCAACTTTGAAACAACCTTCCATATTAGCTGCTTTTTCCTTTCAAAATAATTTTTAAAACTTAAGTTTCTTTATGTATGTGTGCATGTATAGGCTTGCAAATCTGGAGGTCAGGGGGCAGTTTGTGGGAGTCATTTCTTTCCTTCCACCATGTGGGTTCCATGGTTTAAATTCTCATTGTCAGAGTTAGATGAACACCTTCTACCTGCTAATGCTTCTTGCCAGCCACAGTGGTAAAGAGTTCTGTTCAGGATGAGCAAGGCCATGGATTCCATCGTCAGCATTGAAAAGAAAACAAATTTTAGGTACATATGCACACCTTTCCTTTTGCTGCCCTTACCTTAACCACAGTAAAACTGCCAGATGTGATGGGCATGCTCTTAATCCCAACACTGAGGTGGTAGAGGTAGGCAGATCTCTGTGAGTTGGAGGCCATACTGTTCTATATAGCAAGTTCTATTGCAGCCAAGAGTAAAACTAAACATAATTAAATCACAGGAAAACTAGCAAAATTGAGACACAGAGGTTCTCATTCGTAAGGAAAGGATTGAAACTGTGATACACATAGTGTGACACACATGCTGTAAGCAGAATCCTTAGGATCCACCATATTTGAGTTTTAGGGGGTTTTATTTTCCAGCCATTTCTTAACCATATTCTGTCAGACAACTACATCTCTAAACTTAGGATATAGATTAAATCCTAAGGTTTATAGTAAGTAATTCAAGGTAGTTATAATTATGGAGCTTTCAAACCTGTTATTTAGAGTAGCCATGGGTTTGGGTTGGAGGGGATCTTAATGGAGTGTGCTTGCTCAGCATGTTTGAGGCCTTCTGTGGGTTCCATCTCAAGAACTACCCAGAAGCAAAATCAACAATAACAAAACAACTATATAACACTAAAGTAGTTACAAATCCAATTCTCTACAATTTTAATTTGTTATAAAATTAAATTTACTTCTTATAATGCTAGGGCTTGCATAAGTCACTAAGTACAAGAATTGTGAGGCGTTAACTTCCTGAAAGAATTTTTATGGAATAATCTGGGTATTGTTGCATAGTCAGCAATAAATCCTAAGGATCAGTTGAAGAAATTGGGTGAGGTTCATTTATAATTTTAGACCAGAAGATTACGTGGTCTTAAGGCATCCATACACTTCTCTTCTTGCAAGTTTTGATGATGAATAGTATTGTATAGTGAGGCTGTTGGGCATGCTGTCAGATGCCCCCTTTCCCACTGCTATCCAGCTTTCTGATCTTAAGCATCTTGGCTTTCTTATCTGTGACAAGAGGATGACAGTGGCTTGTACAAGGATTTGATAAGTATCATATAAACATTTAAGTATAATGACAGATAAGGATCAATGTGTATGTGTGTTTATATAAAAATACATATTTTACTGATTTTTTTTTGAGATACGGTCTTACATAACCCAGGTTGGCCTCAAAACTCAATAATGTATCTAAATATAATTGACTTTTAACTATTTCTTTTGCCTCCACTTCCAAGTGCTAGGATTATAGGATTGTACCTCTTCTAGCTTTGGTTTTGAGTTTTTGAGATAAGATATTACTATGTAGCCCACAGACTCACTATCCTCCTCCTTCCTACAGAGATTATAGTCATGTACCACCAAGCCTAAGATATTTTAGATGTTGGCATGCCAAAATGTAATAGATATCTTTATAAAAATTAATTTTTTAATTATATCCTATGATGTGAATACAGAGAATAAAATCTGGGAAAAGGTAGGCTTTGTTGGGGTTTTTGCTTATTTGTTTTTGGTTTTAAACAGGGTATCACTGTGTAGCCCTGGCAGATCTGGAACTCACTGTGTAGACCAAGCTGGCCTCAAATTCACAGAGATCCACCTGCCTCAGCCTCCCAAGTGCTGGGATCAAAGGCATGTGCCACTATGCCTAGGTGTGCAGGCTTCGCTTTAAGTAATCTAAACAAAATTTATATACCTTTATCACTTTCATATAAGCTATAAAGTTTAAAAGAGCAAATCATGGCAGTTTATAGGAAAAAATAAACCAAATATAACTTCATTCAAAGCAGGCAGGTAAAATTACATATGTTTAATAGAGTCAGTGATCAATAAATAATTATTTGAGACGATCAGATATTAAATAAAAAGTAGTAGTGCTATTAAAATTAGTTGTAGCTCTTGAAGAGTTGTGCTTCAGGTGACTGACAGGCACCACGAGCTAAACAGTGAGGATGTGTGTACTCAAGACGAAAGCTAGAGCAGGGTCAAAGCAGATGCGACAGAAAGTAAAAGAACTGACTTTAACAACTTTCTTTGAATGTATTAAGTAAGAATTTTTTTATACCTGGAAACCTTAAAAGGGCATGGCTGCTAATGCATCTAATTCCCCACAAATAGGATGTGGAGGCATGACAACCAAAAATGATGGCTGTACTTGGATCCATAGTTTTAGGCCAGCCAGCCAGCCTGGGCTATAAATATCTTTATAGTGGGGTCAGAGAGAGGAATAAACAAACAAACAGCTTATCTTGGACCTTTGGGAGGAAAACAAAAAAAACAAAAGGACTTCCTGACTAGTTTATGCATAGGAAGGAAAAAAGCATATAACAGTATTCATGTTAAATTAAGCTTCTATACTGCATGAAAGATTTTAAAAACGTAGATAGGAATTTCAGAAGACAATATATTTACTCAGGTTTTAGGTCTAGAAAGTATGATAAAGTGGCACAGAAGGTCAAATTAGAGTGTAGTCTGCATTCCTGGGAGACTTGTTTCTCTCTTGGATTGTCACAATTTTGTGGGAAACTCAGAAAAAGACTTCAGGCCTTGTATTCAAGGTCATTATAACAACTTTTCTCCTTGATTCCAGCAGCTGCAGCTTAATGATGCAGCTAATGATGTGGTTGTTTTATGATTTTAAGACTTTTCTATTACTACCTTAGTTTTGAAATATCTCACAGTGTAGCCCAGGCTAGTCTTGAACTTTGTCTTGTTTCCCCAGCAGAGTTTATAGTTGCGTGCTACCATGTCCAGCTAGAGTGTTAGATCCAAGAGCTTTTAACTGGAAATTGCAGTGTTAGTGTCCTTAACATACCTAGGGCAGTATCAGAAGCCAGTGTATTCACACCTAACGGATGTGATACAGCCTTTCCCCTTTGGTACAAAACCATGTGTTGGTCATACAAATGTTTCCACTATCTCAATGTGAAATAAATTTATTTCTGCTTGTTTCCTTGGTATAATACATTAAATTATTCTTGGTTTGGTTTTAAAATTTGAGAAGTAGAAATTTTTCTTTGCAGCCCGCCTGTCCTGGAACTCCTTCTATAGACCAGGCTAGCCTTAAACTCATAGAGCTCCACCTGCCTCTGCCTCCTGAGTGCAGGGATTAAAGTCATGTCCCACCACTGCCTGGGTAATAAATTCGTTAAAAAGAAAAATGTTGCTCTTAAAGTCAAAACTAGCCTGGTGGTGTTGGTGCATGCCTTTAATAATAATAGCACTTAGGAGACTGAGGAAGGAACTTGAAACCTTGGGCCAGCCTAGGAACACAGTGAGATCTAGTATCAAAAGAAGAAAATCACCAAAAATGAGACTCACAAAACTTATCTTCTTTAAAATAAAAAGTGTCTTGTTGCCCTTATTTGATTTAAAAAACAAACAAACAAACAAACAAACAAACAACAAACAGGATCCCATATAGTCCAGACTGATCTGGAACTTGTTATGTAGCCAAAGATGACCGAGAGCTCCTGATCCATCCAAAGGCTAGATTACAGTCCATGCTACCACTCCCTGCTCAGAAGTACCTTGTTCACCTAAATTATAATATTTTTGACAGAGAAATTCAGAAAAGTATGATTAGTACTGTTAACCATTTAAATTTAATATTAATTTTTTTCTTTTTTTCCGGAGCTGAGGACCAAACCTAAGGCCTTGCACTTGCTAGGCAAGTGCTCTACCACTGGGCTAAATCCCCTGAGCCACAGAGTGATTTCCAAGACAACCTGGGCTGCAGAGAAATCCTGTCCCAAAAACAAACAAGCAAACAAAACAAAAAGAAAAGAAAAGAAAAGAAAAGAAAAGAAAACTTCTATAAGTTACTTTTTGTGTATATTTACATGTGAATGCACCCATGCTTGTATGGGTGTCTTTGCCTACATATGTAGGGGGCCAGGAAAGGCAGGCTTCAGTTTATTGTCTTGCTGCCTTTTGACAGCTGTTATAACCTTTTTACAGCTGTTTATAACCACACAGCAAAAGCCTCTAATTTCAAAAGCTGCTCAACTAGTTTTGCAAAGAAAAGAAATATGCCATATTTATTTCTAATGGTCTTAAGACTTTATTAGTTCAAAGATATCTATAATTTTACATAATCAAATATGACAGAATTTTACAGTTTTGCAGAACAATTGAACCTGAATGCACCTGTATCTATGCAAAGTAAATAGTTCTCCAGGAACGGTGATTTTAAAGATACGGGTTATGCCCATTGGCCCTCTAGCCTTTCTTTTCCTTTCCCTCTTTCTCCCTTTCTCTCTCTCTCTCTCTCTCTCTCTCTCTCTCTCTCTCTCTCCCTCCCTCCCTCCCTCCCTCCCTCCCTCCCTCCCTCTCTCTCTCTCTCTCTCTCTCTCTCTCTCTCTCTTTCTTTCTTTCTTTCTTTCTTTCTTTCTTTGAGACAGGGTCTGGCTGTCCTAGAACTACTTCAGTACACCAGGCTGGCATTGACCTTACCTGATTCATAACTTTTTTTTAAAAAGATTTATTTATTTATTCCATATAAGTGTACTGTCACTGTCTTCAGACACACCAGAAGAGGGCATCAGATGGTTGTGAGCCACTATGTGGTTGCTGGGAATTGCTGATTCATAACTCTTAAAATAATAGATTAACTAATAATAGCTCTAAAGTAAAACTAGCAAAGAAAATCTCATTGGAGCATGAAAATCAGATTACAGCTCCAACTTTATGCCACAAGTTTCAAGATATCTTTATGCTGCAGTAGAATTTAGGAAAAAATTATTTGCAATTATTCTTTCCAGGGGTTCCATACACTGCTGTCAGGATCTTACACAATTTGACAAGCCTTACAAATGTATCACAGGAAGAATATTTTGTACTTGATATATCCGTTATATTGCAGCCACAACCACAGAGTCATTAAGGAAACTAATTATTTATTAATATTAACTTACAATTTTTGTTTTTGCCACAGCATCTCACTATGTAGCTGGCTGACCTGGAGCTTGCTATGTAGACCCGGTGGGCCTCAGACTCACAGATGTGTAAGCACTGGGGTCAAGAGTATATGCTACTATGTCCAGCTGCAAATTTGCTTATATAAGTACATATTTTTCCTCCTCTTTGTTAAAAATCTCCCAGTATGTAATGTGGATAAGATTTAAAGGAGAGGAGGTACTATTGGTTTTACAAACAAAATCTAAAACTTTCTATTTATCAAAGACAACTCAGGAGCCAGATGCTGATGTGAAAGCCTGCTAGCTCAGGGGGGTGGAGAAAGCACTCAGCTGACCGACCTTCCAGCTCCACCAGCATCCCAGAGTGAAAAAGCCTCTTCCCATTCTCCACTGTCTTAATTCCCTTCACCTCAGTGCCCCTCCCTTCTACTTCTTTATGTTTACTCCCTTTCAATTGGTTGCCTGCTCATCTCTTGACCTATCATTGACTTTATTGTCCTTTCATTGACTTTATTTAGCTCTTGTTTACAGAAAGCTCTTGGGTTAAAGGTATATGTTAAGGTGGAGCCACAGCACAACTACTCTTTACAGCAAACAGAAAACTCTTGGATAAAAGGTGTATGCTAGGGCTGGTTTTTCCAGCTCACAATTTGGGGTTCACAGTGTGATGAGATATCTTGCAACAAGGTCCAAAGGTGTTAAGTGCTTAAGAGTACTTGTTGCCCTTCTAAAGGAGACCTGAGTTTGTTTTTCAGCACTCACAAGGTGGTTCACTACTGTCTCTAACTTTAGTTCTAGGAGATCCAACACCCTCTTCTGGCCTCTGCAAGTACCAGGCACACACATGGCACATAACCACACACATAGCTGCAACATTCATTCAAATAAAATAGAAATAAATACTTTTTAAAGTCAAGAGAAAGGAAGAGCACTGACATCAAATCTTTCCCAGCATAAGCTCAAGATGAATAAAACAAGTAGAAAGGCTGATGAGACTATTTATTTAACCAGTCAAATAAACTCAAGAGCTGGCTATGGTAGTACACACCTATATTCTCAGTACTTTGGAGGCTCAGGCAGGAGGATTGCTGTGTGTTTGAGGCCAGCCTGCATGACATAGTAAGTCTTTGTCTCCAAAAGGGTAAAGCAGCAATGCGTGGTAACCCACGTCTTTTTTTTATTATTATTATTATTAACTTGAGTATTTCTTATTTACATTTCGAGTGTTATTCCCTTTCCCGGTTTCCGGGCCAACATCCCCCATCCCTTCCCCCTCCCCTTCTTTATGGGTGTTCCCCTCTCCATCCTCCCCCTATTGCCGCCCTCCACCCAACAATCACGTTCACTGGGGGTTCAGTCTTAGCAGGACCCAGGGCTTCCCCTTACACTGGTGATCTTACTAGGATATTCATTGCTACCTATGAGGTCAGAGTCCAGGGTCAGTCCATGTATAGTCTTTAGGTAGTGGCTTAGTCCCTAGAAGCTCTGGTTGCTTGGCATTGTTGTTCATATGGGGTCTCGAGCCCCTTCAAGCTCTTCCAGTTCTTTCTCTAATTCCTTCAACGGGTGTCCTGTTCTCAGTTCAGTGGTTTGCTGCTGGCATTCGCCCCTGTATTTGCTGTATTCTGGCTGTGTCTCTCAGGAGAGATCTACATCCAGTTCCTGTCAGCCTGCACTTCTTTGCTTCATCCATCTTGTCTAATTGGGTGGCTGTATATGTATGGGCCACATGTGGGGCAGGCTCTGAATGGGTGTTCCTTCTGTGTGTGTTTTAATCTTTGCCTCTCTATTCCCTGCCAAGGGTATTCTTGTTCCCCTTTTAAAGAAGGAGTGAAGCATTCACATTTTGATCATCTGTCTTGAGTTTCATGTGTTCTAGGCATCTAGGGTAATTCAAGCACTTGGGCTAATATCCACTTATCAATGAGTGCATACCATGTGTGTTTTTCTGTGATTGGGTTACCTCACTCAGGATGATATTTTCCAGTTCCAACCATTTGCCTATGAATTTCATAAAGTCATTGTTTTTGATAGCTGAGTAATAATCCATTGTGTAGATGTACCACATTTTCTGTATCCATTCCTCTGTTGAAAGGCATCTGGGTTCTTTCCAGCTTCTGGCTATTCTAAATAAGGCTGCTATGAACATAGTGGAGCACGTGTCTTTTTTATATGTTGGGGCATCTTTTGGGTATATGCCCAAGAGAGGTATAGCTGGATCCTCAGGCAGTTCAATGTCCAATTTTCTGAGGAACCTCCAGACTGATTTCCAGAATGGTTGTACCAGTCTGCAGTCCCACCAACAATGGAGGAGTGTTCCTCTTTCTCCACATCCTCGCCAGCATTTGTTGTCACTTGAGTTTTTGATCTTAGCCATTCTCACTGGTGTGAGGTGAAATCTCAGGGTTGTTTTGATTTGCATTTCCCTTATGACTAAAGATGTTGAACATTTCTTTAGGTGTTTGTCAGCCATTCGGCATTCCTCAGCTGTGAATTCTTTGTTTAGCTCTGAGCCCCATTTTTTAATAGGGTTATTTGTCTCCCTGCGGTCTAACTTCTTGAGTTCTTTGTATATTTTGGATATAAGGCCTCTATCTGTTGTAAGATTGGTAAAGATCTTTTCCCAATCTGTTGGTTGCCGTTTTGTCCTAACCACAGTGTCCTTTGCAGTTTTATGAGATCCCATTTGTCGATTCTTGATCTTAGAGCATAAGCCATTGGTGTTTTGTTCAGGAAATTTTCTCCAGTGCCCATGTGTTTGAGATGCTGCCCTAGTTTTTCTTCTATTAGTTTGAGTGTATCTGGTTTGATGTGGAGGTCCTTGATCCACTTGGACTTAAGCTTTGTACAGGGTGATAAGCATGGATCGATCTGCATTCTTCTACATGTTGACCTCCAGTTGAACCAGCACCATTTGTTGAAAATGCTATCTTTTTTCCATTGGATGGTTTTGGCTCCTTTGTCAAAAATCAAGTGCCCATAGGTGTGTGGGTTCATTTCTGGGTCTTCAATTCTGTTCCATTGGTCTATCTGTCTGTCTCTATACCAATACCATGCAGTTTTTATCACTATTGCTCTGTAATACTGCTTGAGTTCAGGGATAGTGATTCCCCCAGAAGTCCTTTTATTGTTGAGGATAGTTTTAGCTATCCTGGTAACCCACATCTTTAATCCTAGCACTTGGGAGTCTACAGAGGCCAGCCTGGTCTACAAATAGAGTTCTAAGATAGCCAAGGATATAGAGAATATTCTGGATACCCTCATCCCCAACCTCTAAAAAAAGAAGAAGAAAAAAGAAAAGCCTCAAGTGTGGGGGATGTAGCTTAGTGGTATAGTGCCAGATTAGCATGCATAAAAGTTGTTGTTCAGTATTCTCTTCAGGGTCTTTAGAAAAAAAAAATTGTAGGGCTGATAAAATGGCTCAGCAGGTAAAAGCACCCAATCCTGGTAACCTCAGTTTAATACTCCAAGCAATATAAAGTAAATGGAGAGAACCAACTTCATGAAGTTGTTCTGTGACCCCTCCACACATACATACCATGGGATGATGTCCCACATACATCATGTATACATATGTAAAGATAATACATTTCAAATTATTTATTTATTTTGTATATGAGTACACTGTAGCTGTCTTCAGACACACCAGAAGAGGGCATCGGATCCCATTACAGATGGCTATCAGCCACCATGTGGTTGCTGGGATTTGAACTCAGGACCTCTGGAAGAGCAGTCGGTGCTCTTAACCACTGAGCCATTTCTCCAGCCCCCGATAATACATTTCAAAGGCTTCAATAAAAGCCATGTGTACTAATTGTGAACTAAGGAATAGTATACTTGAAATCTACTCTTGAATGTTCTCCATAATAGGGTACCATTATTATTTGTTGCTTTGAGGGGAAGGAGCATTTTGGGGACTCATGAAACCTAGATTGGACTCCCAGCTCACTGTCTCACGAGGATAACTGAACTTCTGGTCTTCCTACCATCATGTACCAAGTGCTGGTATTATAGATGTATTCCACCACACCCACTTTTTATTCAGTTTGTGGAGCTGAACCCAGGGTCTCAAGTATGCTGGAAAAACACTCTACCTATTCAGCTACTACACCCTCTACTTTTGTGTTTATATAGATGGATCATATAGTATGTGAAATGTTCTTCAACAAATCAATTTTTTAAGCTAGAAATATGATCTCATAGAAATTTTGCCATAAAGGAGTCTATTTTAAGTATACTACTCAAAATAATGGGGCATGTTGAATGTGGGATACAGAGGCAACTAAGTTGCCCAAGGGGTGGGGGGAGGATTAGATTGTCCAGCAAAACCTTTGTGAATGTGCTTTAAAGTCACTCTGTATGTATTTGTTTTTGTTGTTTCAGGAGGACAGGTGTGAGGCCAGTACACCTTTGACTCAATGGGGCTTAATTGGTAAGTGAGTGGGAAGAGTCCTTTGTTAGTGTAGCAGAAGGAAGAGAAAGCTCAAGTTTGGAATCATCTGGCTAGATTGAACTGTCTAATGCAGTAATAACCATATGTTCTTTGTTCCCGGTGTCCTCTATAGAAAGCAATAATTACTCTTTTGGAGAGCAGGCGTATTAAGGTTGAACCTACTCAAGGGGTGGTACAGTGCCTAGAGCCAATCATTTTTAAAAAATCTAAGTGCTTCTTACAAGTTAATATCCCTTTAAGTATAAATGTCATTCCCCTGCTTAAATGACCTCTTATTGCTGTCAGTGACCTTTAAAAAATATTGAATAATGGACTCCTGCTAACTTCATGGTGATTATGATGCCTTATCTTGCTGGTCTCGGTTTACCAAAAGCCTTTGATCTGTAGACTGATGTTGCCTGTATCTGGATACTCTGTCTCTAGCTCTTGATGAGGTTCCTGTCCTTCATGATGCTATTAAAAATGGTGATTTAGTCCGGCTGAACAGAAGCCTTAGCATCCTCTTTCTGACGGGATCAGACCCAGGACTTTATGCATGCTAGGCAGGCCCTCTGTCACTGAGCTGGAGTAGTTATAGCATCTGTCTGAAATTCATCCTTCAGTCTTAAATTCATTATTTCAGCAACACTTGTTTAATTTACACAAGAATCCCAATGTTTGTTGTTCTTTTATTTTCGTGATCATTTGTGGTGTTCTTTCTATAGTTTTTTTCTTTTTAGCCTTTTATTAGTTGCTTGTGAATTTCACATCATGTACCCCAATCCCACTCATCTACCCCTCCTCTTGTCCCCACCCTCCACCTGTGCAACCTCTCCCCAGCAGAGAAAAAAATCCCACTGTGGAAACTAGTGTGTCACAGTATGTCCCACAGAATATCCTTTTGTCCACTCTTCTTTGCTAGTAAATCTTTGGCAATGACTCATTGGTCTGATATGAGGTCTCTGACTTATGCTACAATACTGGAACCTCACTGGATCTCCTGTTGAATAAATTGTTGTTGCCCTGTGTCATGGAGTTTCTAGTTTTGGATCTGTAGAACTAGACCTTTCAAGTGTACTTCAGCAGTTCATCGATAGGATAGGATTGATAGGATAGATGTTGGGGTTAGCCTATTAAAAGCCCTAGATCTGGGCCTGAGAGGTATCAGCCTGCTAGCTCTTCCGCTGTCTCTCATGCCCTCTGGCCCAGCTCACCAGCAACCCTTTGTTGTTTGTTTGTTTTTTTTGTTTGTTTTTTTCCCCCGGAGCTGGGGACCGAACGCAGGGCCTTGCGCTTCCTAGGCAAGCACTCTACCACTGAGCTAAATCCCCAGCCCCACCAGCAACCCTTTCAACACAAGCTAGCTGTACCAGTGTTGTCCAGGTGAGGTGCAAGGCCTTCTGTCCAGAGTGCTGGAGCAGGGCCAGCTCTCCTGCTCCTGTGACTTCAGGGCCAGGTCTCCTACCTGTCAGCTATGGTGAAGGCAAAGCAGAGAGGAAGGGATATCTCTCTCACCCATGTCATCCCATGGCAGACAAGTGGTGGGGCCAGCTCACAAACAACCTGTCACCAGAGTCAGCTCTACTGTACTGCCTAGGCAGGTTGCAGGGCACACTCTGGTAAGTGCTGGAGCAGATGAGGAATGAGGCCATTTCATGTTCTCATGATCCCAGGGCCAGGTCTCCCACCTGCTGCAGGTGGTGAGGGCTGAGGAGGATGGTATCTGTCCCTCGGCCACACCACTGCACAGGAAACAGGTAGTAAGTAGGACTGGCTTGCCAGCAACTCTTGCAATATGTGGGGCCTACCTTCCTGAGTACTGCAGCTACAGCTGCCCAGGGGTGGGGTCAGCTTCCTGCTCGATGCCCTTAAGGCCAGCTCTCCCACTATGCCCAAGTGAGGGGTGGGACCAGTTCTACACAAGTTTTAGACATCAGCATGTCTCAGGATGACAACCCAGACCAGGGATGTCTGCCTGGCCTTTGGTGGTAACATGACCCCTACTTGTGCAGGGTCACAGATGCAGACATGGCCCATGGTGGCAGCACTGATTATGCACAGCCCTTGATCACTATGCTCAAGTCTCCAGGTCTGCCTCTCTTTATTCTCACATTCTTTCTATGTGTCTCTCTCTCATTTCTCCACCACTTACTTACTTGTTTCTCTTAGTTGGGCCCCGGGTCTCTGAGTGGCTGGGATCATAATGGCCTGTTCATCCATTATGTCAACAGGCAGGGTCTGCCTACCAGGCCTGTATGACAACAAACTGGTGGTTATCTCAGGTCACTTTTTTTCAGAGAGTGTTAGGCTACTACTAATTCAGATGTTCGCAGGTCAGAACAGAGTGTAGACATAGCCTCTCTCCTCTCTGCCACCTGCTGATGCACATGTGACACAGCAGCCACCCCTGCACCACCTCTAAGGGCTTCTTCTATATTCTAAGCTCTAGAACCAGAACAACATAAATGTTGAGTTCACTGTTACACTAACATTGATGATCCCAGTTTTAGGTACAGAGAAGGTACTTTGTAAATATTCGTTAGTTTAATTAATTTAATTGACTAGGACTGAAGAGATGACTCAGCATTAAAGAGCACAAACTGCTTCTTCAGAGGACTTGAGTTCAGTTCCCAGCACCCATATAAGTAAGGCACGTACCTGTAACTTCTCCTTCAGGGAACCTGACACCCTTTTTGGCCTCCAAGACAACTGAATGTGTGCGCATGGGCAACCTCCCACACAGAGTCCCTTCCCCTTCCCTTTCTCCTTCCCCTTCCGCGTCCCCTTCCCTCCCTTCCTTCCTTCCTTCCTTTCTTTCCTTTTTTGTTTTTCAGAACAGGATTTCTCCTTGTAACCCTGGCTGCCCTAGAACTCGTTCTATAGACCAGGCTGGCCTCAAATCTCACAAAGATCCACCTGCTCTGCCTCCTGTGTGACGGGAATAGAGGTGTGACATACATTCTTACCCACAATTTAAAAAATGTTTTTAAACAAAAAGTATGTTTTGTCATTTTCTTTTTGGTGTTTAGAAATATCACAGTCCTTGAGTAAATGCTGCTCATCTGTAGAAGTCACATGAGAAAATGGAATGCATGTGTGTGCAGTGGTTTTTTTCTAAAAACAGTTCTTTAACTCCTGTAATGCCAGCCTGGGTTATATAGTTCTAGGTCAGCTTGAGTTAGACTAAGAGATTGTCACAAAAATCAGAACAAAACAAACAAACAAGGAGAGCTTGCTCAGTGGTTTTAAATGGTAAGATCTATATTCTGAAGAAATGAGACATCTCTAAGACAGGGTAAAGCATGGCAGATAATGATGAATGCCTGTAGCTCAGAACTCTGGAAGCTGAGACAGGAAGATTACAAGTGTGAGGGCAACATGGGCTACTGTAAGATTCCTGTCTCAAAATAACCCTCCCCACCCATAATAATCAAGGAGTTTCCAAAGGAGAATAATGAGGAACAAGCATTAGGAAGAAAATCAGGAGGAAGTGACAGCAGGGGTTAAAGGAAAAGATGAAAGCCATTGTGCCTAGAGAGGAGGAGGAGACAGATTTCCTAGCATGTGAGGCCTAGGACTTACATTCTAGCATAAAATCTCCAAAAAGATAAGGGTTAAAAAGTGTAATTGGTTTAGCTTCAAATACATGTGACTTACTATGACAAAAGAAAGATTTAATTGGTTTGAGGAGGTGAAATTTAAAATACATTTATTTATTGTTGAAGACTGTGAAAATAAAAGCAGAACACTTAATGTGTTTGTGTAAGGCTTGTGGGAGAGAAGAGGGTAGGCAGGAAATGATGACCAGGAGATGGCTATTATAGCATGTCATTGTAATGGAGAGGAGGATGGTAGTTACAGTGTGAGGGTGTTCAGTGAAGCTTATTAAGTAATTTGCCTCAGGCTCTTCGTTGAGATGAGAAGGTAAAAATAGTTTTATAGACCTCTTCTGCTAGTTCAATAGTAAATAATTGGGGAAATCTCATCTTACAATTTTTGAGTTGTCTATATCTCTGTGTGTGAGGTACATCTGTGTGGGACACATGTGAATGTATGTTTGTATGTATTTCTCTATGTTAGGAGGCCTGAGTCTGGCATCACAAGTCTCCCTTGATTGCTGTCCTCTATATCCATACTCACACAAACACAGTATGCCTTTTTAAAATTGCTTTTGTTAAAAACAAAAAACAAACAAACAGAAAACTCATCTTAGGTAGGCCTGTGAACGCAGCTCAGTGGTAGAATGCTTGACTAACATGCACAACACCCTGGATTCAAACAAAGTTGGAGATTTCATGAGTTATTTTGAATTTCTATTAAGTAGAGTATTGGTGAGATAAACCAAACAAATCAAAAAAATGGAATAGATGCCCATAAATACATTGATATAAATATAGACACATTGGTTTTTCACAAAAGAGCATAGGTAATTCTAGGAAAACCACATATATTCATGAGTCTCATATGTGTGTAGGCACATACGTATAAACACACGCACTTTCTAGATGTAGGTGTATACTTTTCTCACAGTTTAACTCAAGCAGGGGTAGTGTTTCATGCCTTTAATCGCAGCACTTGGGAGGCAGAGATAGGCAGAGATCTCTGTAAGTTCGAGGCCAGCCCTGTTTACAGAGTGAGTTCCAGGACAGCCAGTGCTACACTGAGAGCAGTTTAAGAGCATGGTGAATTTCTTTTCTGAGGACGTGTGGTTCCCAGCAACATGACAGTTGGCTCACCACTGAAACTCTAGCTCCAGGGCATCCCAATACCCTCTCCTGGCTTCCACAGATATCTTCCTTGAATGTACACACATACACAGTTATGCACATACACATAATGTCCATTTTTGGCCTTTGTGGGAGCCTACACACATTCACATAAATAATAAAGTGAAAAACAAAGAAACATTTGGGTGGTACTGTTTCTTTTTTGCACAAATTCCTGTTGATGTCATCGTTTTCATTGTCCTCGCTCCTTACTACTCATCAGCCTATTTACATTTGTCCACATTTCTCCCTTTGAAAGAAGATATAGCTCAAAGATAAAGAGGGCTTGCTGTGTAATCCTAACTAGAATTCAGTTCCCAGAGATGGTTTAATGGTTAAGAGCACTGACTGCCCTTCCAGAGGTCCTGAGTTCAATTCCCAGCAACCACATGGTGGCTCACAACCATCTGTAATGGGATCTGATGCCCTCTTCTGGTGTGTCTGAAGACAGCTACAGTGTACTTACATATAATAAATAAATAAATCTTTATTTTAAAAAAAAGTCAGTATTTCTGCAAATGTCTGCAACTTGCTTCTGAATTATCTGACTCCCTCTTCTGGCTTTAGCCTTGCACAGACATGTGCAAGAACATACTACTTTAGCAATGAAAACTTGTATATTGGGCTGGAGAGATACAGCTCAGGGTCTAGAGCTCTTGTTGCTGTTCCAGTGTGTGTTCCCAGATTGTGTGCTATAGATTCATCTGAAGCCCCAGTTCATGTTCATATTCATTCATTCATTCATTCATTCATTCATTCATTCTCTCTTTCTCTCTCTGTCTCTCTCTCTCTCTCTCTCTGTGTGTGTGTGTGTGTGTGTGTGTGTGTGTGTGTGTGTGTGTGTGTGTGTGTGTGTAGAGGACAGAGATCAATGATCAATGTTGAGTGATTTTTTTTTTCTATTGGCCTTCACCAAATTTGGGGGATGGGTCCTGCACTGAACTTGGAGCTCACCAACTCAACTAGACTATGGGCCTCATCATTTAATTAATAACCACCTCTAACTCCAGTTCTAGAGAATCAACATTCTCTTCTGGCTTCATCTGTGCATGCACACACACATATACAGTAAACAGAAAGTAAATTCTAAGATGAGGAGACCATTGTGCTAGGTGGTGGTGGTGGTGTATGCCTCTAATCCAAGTACTCGGGAGGCAGAGACAGGCAGATGTCTGTGAGTTAAAGACCAGCCAGGTCTGCAAAGTGAATTTCAGGACAAGCAGAGCTATACAAAGAAACCCTGTCTCAAACAAAACAAGCAAAAAATATATAGGCCAAAATTAAGCTTGATAAGTTCTTAGGTTTATTATAGTTCTTAATATATGATTTTTGTTTTTAGCTGAACTGAGTTATAGTAGTTCTGTTTGTAGTTTAATTGCTCTGTATAGTTTTTGTGTTTAGTTTTTGAGACAGCATCTTTTGTCACCCACACTGGCTTTAAACTTTTGGTGTATCAAGACTGGCCTTGTTCTACTGATACTTCTATCTCCACCCCCAAGTACTGGGATTGCATGTGTGCACTACCTTGCCTGGCTTAGAATTGGGGTTTCTTAACTAACTTTTGATGCAAGTATAAAGGTTCAAATAAATGTGTTCACTATAATGTGTGGCATTCATTAAATAATAAGTGAGAGATGATTTATTCAGTAGGAAAATAGACACCTATTAACGGCATTATGTAAATCCTCTCCTCTCCTTTTCTGATAAGAATAAAAGAATGCACACAATACGATAATAGAAGTGTATGGTTTGTCCTTTTCTGTTTTCCTTGGAAGCCCTAAAAAAAAAGAGCCAGGCTATGATGGCACACTGTTCTAGCACTTGGGAGGCAAAGGCAAGCGACTCTCCAAGTTGAGGCTAGCATGGTCTACAGAGTAAATTTCTGAACAGCCCTGGCTACACAGAAACCCTGTCTTGAAAGCCAAAATATAATATAAAGTAAAATAAAACAAAACAAAACAAAACAAAATGTTTAAATTGAGCATGGGCCCTAGCCTATGCTAGGCAAGCATCCTTCTATCAATCCATATCCTCAGCCCAGTAGTCCTCCTCCCCCTTCTTAAAGGTTAAAATAAAACTTAATACTCACTTTGTATGTTCTATTCAATCTGGTTGTTTTTACGTTATCTACTAGTAACTGTTAAAATAAGCCATTCAAAATAAGCGATAATAATCTGAAGGTCTAGGCATTAGTTGAATGTAAGTATGGGCTGTACATTCTGTTTGTGTCCTGAAACAATGTGTACTATAGAGAAAGAAAACGGAAAGAAAATGCCTCTGCCAGTTTCTGACATACACATGCCTTCAACAATTAAAATAGATCTATATAAATAAAACATTTTCAGTTTTACTTTGCTTTTTTTTTTTCTCCATTTCTATTTGTTTTGGATAAAAGACAACTGGAGAATATTGGGTACATTTGGAAATGAACAGAAATAAGAATTTGTTCTATTGTTCATGTAGGCAATTGATTTTATTAATGATTAATATTGTGGAAGATCTAATGTCATTTTATAATTTTAACACAAAAACAAACAGCAAATGTAATACTGTAAAGATTGCTTTGGCTAATGTTGTACTAGAAGCATATATCCTTGGATTGGGTTAGGTCTTGTGTGTCCATTGGCATCTTGCAGCTTTGTACCTGTGATTGTATGGCTAGGGAATTAGAAGTGGAAGCCTTTGTAGGAAGGTTATGTAGTCTAGAAACCTTTGCTGTTAATTAACAGTGATAACTGTTGTAGCCTGGTAGTTGTCTGGGCATCACACCTTTAGTTCCAGCACTGGGAGGCAGAGGCAGGTGGATCTCGCCTGCCTGAAAATGGAGTGAGAATACTTTCTTTTTTAAAGAGTACTAACAGTTGTTACACTAATGGTCCAAGCAGAAGATTCCTATCACCTGAGACTCTCCTACCAACAAGTGAGAGATTAATTCTGCAGAGGTAGCTTTGGTGTCCTAACTCCAGCCTGACACTGTCAACCTTGAAGCTGAGTCAAATCCTTAAAACTGTCTTTTCCCACAGTTGAGGTTCTCCTTCTAAGCCTCTGGCTGTTTTGCTTTTGGGTTTGACCAAGTGGTCCTAAGTAGCTCTCTTGTGCCTCACTTCTGGGTTTTATTGTTTTGCATAACTCACAGAACTCATGGAAACACAATTTATGATTTGCTAGTTTTCAAGGATGTTACAAAAGTCACAGATGAAGAGGTGCATAGGCATCGGGTACAGGGTTTCCACCTCAGTGTCTAGAGGACCTGTCGTTTTGGGTTGTTATGGAGACTGTATTGCATAGTCATGATTAAAGCATGTAGAAACATGACTGGATAAAAAGGAGTATGATCGGGGTTGGGGATTTAGCTCAGTGGTAGAGCGCTTGCCTAGGAAGCGCAAGGCCCTGGGTTCGGTCCCCAGCTCCGAAAAAAAGAACCAAAAAAAAAAAAAAAAGGAGTATGATCTAATGCCAATAGTGGGAAAACCCAGTGAAGCTTCTTGTTCATAGTCCCTCGGACCTCTCCATGGCTTTTATTCTTTCTGGGTAGAAGACTGTTGTCTTGAAATGTGGTGTGAGGGATGGTGGTCTTATGATCTATTGTCAGACAAATTAGAGCTGAGCATTTCTTTACTGTCATTTTCAAAGCTGGGGAGATAAAAGTATATTTTGCTTGATGCGACTTACCTTGTGGGGGGAAAGAAATTGTAGTTTCTATGATCTGCCTTGAGGAGAAAAGGAGATGAAAGAGAATAAAGGCGAGATAGAGGTCCTGTTCTCTGAGGCTTAGTCTGGTCACTTAGGAAGAAACCATGGCTGTGTGTGTAAAGAGCCAGGACCATGGGCAAAATCCAAAATGTATCATAATATCACAAGTACATGCATTATCAAATAGAGCAATAATGTGATCCTTGTCAACGTTTGTGTGAGACTGAAGAATTCTAATGGGGATAAAGGTTAAGATTTTAGTTTTATGGCTTTATTTTCAATGGGAGTTCTACTCAGAATAAAAATAATTCTTTTTGGGGCTGGGGATTTAGCTCAGTGGTAGAGCGCTTACCTAGGAAGCGCAAGGCCCTGGGTTCGGTCCCCAGCTCCGAAAAAAAGAACCAAAAAAAAAAAATAATTCTTTTTTAAAATTCAGCACATAAGTCTTTGCTTCTCCTCCCCTCCATTTCCTCTCCCTTCCCCTCTTTTTCCTGTCCCCTCCTCTCACCTTCCCTTGCCCTCTTCCCTCCCCTTGCCCTTACCTTCTTCTTCCCCCCACTTTCCTTCCCCTTCCCTTTTGTTTCTTTCCCTTCCCCTCCTCCTCCTCTCCCCTCTTCTCCTCTCATCTCCTCTCCCTCTCCTCTCATCTCCTCTCCCTCTCCTCTCATCTCCTCTCCCTCTCCTCTCCCCACCCCGTCTCCTCTCCTCTCCTCTCCTCTCTTTCCCCCTCTCCTCTCCTCTCCTCTCCTCTCTTCTCCTCTCCTCTCTTCTCTTCTTTTTTTCTTTCAACAGGGTATCTGTCGTAGGAATCACTCTGTAGAATCGCCTGCCTTTGCCTCCCAAGTGCTAAGATTCAAGGCATGTACCACCACTCTTCCTGTGTCTCTTTCAAAGCAGAGTTGGACTTTTATGAAATATAATAACTGCTTAAGCATAAGGGTTAAGAGAGGCACTTAGAATCAACACCAGAAGGCACTAGGTGTGGGCTTCTGAGAGACTGCTGCAGTTTGTGCGTTCAGATTGCATGATTGCTGCCACTGCTTGGTTAATAGTGAGTAGAAGGAGGAGAAACATTGAGTAGCCTCATTTCCAATAAGTTCTGGACAAATTGTACAAGGACAGCTTTGAATTAAATTTTCTACAGTTTATTTAACTTAGCATTAGCACTTTCTGCTGAATACCCTGATACACAATCAATTAAGAAAACAACTCAGCGAATATTTTTCTTTTTGGCTAAATGACATCACTAAAAGAAATGTTTCGGGGTTGGGGATTTAGCTCAGCGGTAGAGCGCTTGCATAGCGAGCACAAGGCCCTGGGTTCGGTCCCCAGCTCCGAAAAAAAAGAAAAAAAAAAAAGAAATGTTTCATATTAAATACTTAAGTGTGTTCTCTTAGCGTCCTGATTTGCAGTTTACTTAGATTGTGTTAACTTGTAAGTAATTAATCCAGATGGCTAACATTTTGAAAGCTATAAAACCAAAGCCTATTTCAGGGAGTTCTGAAGATCACTGTACTTACCATTGGATAAGATCCATTCTAATTAGTGACTTTCTCAGTTTGTTTTAAAAATTATGTTTTAACTGTAATTTTCTTGATTTTTATCCAGGTTACAAAATGTCCTCCTATGCATGAGATCTACAGACTATATGTTCTTCAAGAACTGATCAGTGGTTTTCACCTTCTGGAAGAACATTAGAAGCATAAATATGGTGCCAAAACTCCTCATTCTCTGACTGTGGTGATCTGGACCTACTTTTGTGTTGAAGAGAAGTATACACGCTGAGGTCACTCATTGTTCAGAGACTGTCGTGTAGGAACATGGACCATTCTAATAGAGAAAAGGATGATAGACAACGGACAACTAAAACCATGGCACAAAGGAATACACACTGTTCCCGACCATCTGGCACTTCAACATCCTCTGGGGTTCTCATGGTGGGACCCAACTTCAGGGTTGGCAAGAAGATAGGGTGTGGGAACTTCGGAGAGCTCAGATTAGGTAAGAGCTTGCTTATGTCTGTGACTTTTACTAACAACAGTAATGTTCTTTGGTGTGTTTCGAAATAAGCAGGTGATTGGGAACTCTTTCTTAAGTAGGTCTTACTGGCATAAGAAATAGGATTTTGCAAAGGAATCTATAGTTATTATCAGTCACTATGCTATTTTTCAAGGCTTCCCTTTATATGTGATAGGATTTTTAATTGTCTACCAATTTAGTTTGTATTTATTAATATTTAAATTATTATTATTATTATTATTATTATTATTGGTTTTTCAAGAGAGGGTTTCCTTGTGTAGCTCTAGCTGTTTTAGATCTTGCTTTGTAGACTAAGCTGGTCTTGAACTTAGAAATCTGCCTGCTTCTGCCTCTTGAAGATTTATTTATTTTATTTATATATTAGTACACTGTAGTTCTCTTCAGACACTTCAGAAGAGAGCATCCTATTACAGATGGTTGTGAGCCACCATGTGGTTGCTGGGAATTGAACTCGGGACCTCTGGAAGAGCAGTCAGTGTTCTTAACCGCTGAGCCATCTCTCCAGCCCCGCTTCTGCCTCTTGAAATTAAAGGATTTCTTCACCTTGTCCCATTATATTTAATTTTGAGAAACATTTTGTTCTGTAGTCCAGACTGACTTTGAACTCATTATATAGCCACACAGGCCTCAAACTTGTAACTCTTTTTGCCCCAGTCTCCTATGTGCTAGGGTTATAAGTGAGCATCATGTCCAGCTCAAATCTGAATTTGTGAATAAGTGATAAATAATGGCAATTAACGAGCTGGAAGATGTGAGGTTGGGAAGGCAAATTTATATGCTCTTTAATAAGTTATACTATATTAATGAAGAAATGAAATCTGTTTGTTAATTGGTTTTTGAGACAGGGTCTCACCTCTCAGCCCTGGTTGGCCTAGAACTCACTATGTAGACCAGGTTAACCTCAGCCTTCTAGATATCCTCTGCCTCTGCACCCTTCCCTCCTTCCCTAACCTCTCATCAATGCTGGGGATACAGGCATATAACCACCACCCGAAACAGAAAATAGACCTTATAAAATGGAGAAAGACCTTATAAGTGGAGAATGTGAAAAGCTGAATTTTTTTTTTTTAAATCTATGTGCATTTGTCTGTGTGGGTATATTCTGTGTATATGCAGGAGGTCAAAGAGAGGGCATTAGATCCAATGGAGCTAGAGTTACAGGTAGTTGTGAGCCACCTTATATGTGGGTGCTAGCAACTAAACTAGGGTCCTCTGGAAGAGCAGCAGGCACTCCTACTAACTATTGAGCCTTTTCTCCAGCCTCTAAATAATTGTTAAAGCTATGGATTATTATGAAAATTATAATTTAGATCTTGTGAGGGTAGAAGCATAAGATGATTGGGGTGTTTTTGTTTAGTTTTGTTTTTGCTTTTCGACCTCTGATTTTGATGATTATGCAAAGGAAAATGGGAAAAAATATATACCTATGATTACCCTTTTCAATCCTTAGTGAAACATCACTACACTAGCTACATATCTTCAGGTACAGAATCGAATTGGAAGATGTTAAGAATGAATTCATTTTTAATTGTAGAACACTAGCAACCTGGATTGAACCTAAGATAATAAAAAGGCCTTCATATTTAGAGATGTGTTCATGTTCCAATTAGCTAAGCTAGATGCTACTGAGAATAGGTGTGTAATTTCATACTGCATGCTTTCCTAGCAACTACTCAGTTGCTTCAGCATTATTTTTGCAAACATTCATTCATTTAATGGGTTGACTTTGTTTTTCCACCACCATACTGCTTGCATTAGACATGTTATGGAATAAACATCCACAAAATTACCAGTAAGAGGCAGTTTCTAATGCATAAACTTGAGCATTCTCAGAGCCAAAAATGGCTTTATTTCTACAAAGACCAAGAAAACCCTCAACTACTGGAACTAGAAATTTGTTTTCTTGAAGATTTCTATTATAAATTTACATGAAAATGGGAAAATCCATCCAGTCAAAAAGATAAATAGCCAGACTCTTCTTTCAGAGTGCTAGATTTCTGGTGAATCTAGGATAATTTTGGTATTTCTTTTATATTTTATTTTAAAGACTGTCTCCCTGAGCCTGGTGTAGAAGTGCACATCTTTAATCCCAGCACTTGAGAGACAGAGACAGGTGGATCTATGAGTTCAAGTCTAGCCTGGTCTACAGATCAAGTTCCAGGACAGCAGAGCTACACAGAGAAACCTTCTAGAAAAACTGAGGGGCAATGGAGAAACCACTTTCTCTCTAAAGCACAGTCTTTTCTAGACTAAATCCTCTTGCTTCAGCTTCCAGCCTCCTGGGGTCATAGGCTGACACATCTTTTTACTTCCTTTGTAGTTAGAAGAAGGAACCTCCCTTTCTCTCAGCTCTTTTATCTTTCTATTAGCCACACAGTAGGTCGTCTATCTCATGCTTCACTCTGGCTGTAGTATAAGAAGACTGTGTAGAAAACAGAAAGTATAAAGTAAGAAAGGTTACAAATAGTAGGTACGTTTCTGCTTTAGCTCTGCACCTACAGAATTCCTCTATGTGGGCTGTGTGGGTATGTGCACGTTCATGCACACGCAATTCATTCTCTCTCTCTCTCTCCCTCTCTCTCTCTCTCCCTCTCTCTCTCTCTCTCTCTCTCTCTGTTCTTGTTTTTTCCTTCACTGTTTTTGAAACACTGTTTCACTATGTAATCCCTTGTCTCCTTCTTCCAAATGCTAGAATTTTATGTGTGTGCTGCTACTCCTTGCCTTATCAGTACATTTTGATTCTCAACTGTTTCTCAACTGTCAAGTTTAGGGAAGATTACATGACATAGAATCTGGTTTCTGTTTCTAAAGATACTATTGTCTCTTTAAATTATAATACAAAACCAAATTATAATGCAAAACAATAAATATGATAAGTTGTATAGAAACTACATCAGCAAATATAAATGAAGGTTTCAGAAAGGGATTATTTAGTTTTTTTTTATTTATTTATTTACTTTTTATTGGGTATTTTCTTTATTTACATTTCAAATGTTATCCCGTTTCCTGGTTTCTCCTCCGGAAACCCCCATCCCATCACCCCACCACTGCCTACATGAGGGTGTTCCCCAACCCACCCACTCACTCCCTCCCACCTCCACGCTCTGGCACTCCCCTACACTGGGGCATCAAGTTTCACAGGAACAAGGGCTTCTCCTCCCATTGATGCCCGACAAGGCCCATCCTCTGCTACATATGCAGCTGGAACCATGGTTCACTCCATGTGTACTCTTTGGTTGGTGGTTTGGTCCCTGGGAGCTCTGGGGTGTCTGACTGGGTGATATTGTTGTTCTTCCTATGGGATTGCAAACCCCCTCAGCTACCTCAGTCCAACTCCTCTATTGGGTACCCTGTTCTCAGTCCAGTAGTTAGCTGTGAGCATCCGCCTTTGTATTTGTCATGTTCTGGCAGAGCCTCTCAGGAGACAGCTATATCAGGCTCCTGTCAGCATGCACTTCTTGGTATCCCCAATAGTTACTGGTTTGGTGACTGCATGTTGGGTGGATCCCCATGTGTGGCAGTCTCTGGATGGCCTTTTCTTCAATCTCTGCTCCACACTTTGTCTCCATATTTCCTCCTGTGAGTATTTTGTTCCCCCTTCTAAGAAGTACTGATGTATCCACACGTTTGTCTTTCTTCTTTTTGAGCTTCATTTGGTCTGTAAATTGTATTTTGGGTATTCTGAGCTTTTGGGCTAATACCCACTTATCAGTGAGTGCATATCATGTGTGTTCTTTTCTAATTGGGTTACCTCACTCAGGATGATGTTTTCTAGTTCCATTTGCCTAAGAATTTCATGAAGTTTTTGATAGCTGAGTAGTACTCCGTTGTGTAGATTATATATCACATTTTCTCTGTTGAAGGACATCTGGGTTGTTTCCAGCTTCTGGCTATTATAAATAAGACTGCTGTGAACATAGTGGAACATGTATCTTTGTTCTATGTTGGAGCATCTTTTGGGTATATGCCCAGGGTTGGTATAGCTGGGTCCTCAGATAGTACTATGTCCAGTTTTCTGAGGAATCACCAGACTGATTCCAGAGTGGTTGTACCAGTTTGCAGTCCTACCAGCAATGGAGGAGTGTTCCTCCTTCTCCACATCCTCACCAGCATCTGCTGTCACCTGAATTTTTGATCTTAGCCATTCTGATTGGTGTGAGATAAAATCTCAGGGTTGTTTTGATTTGCATTTCCCTTATGACTAAGGATGTTGAACATTTCTTTAGGTACTTCTCAGCCTTTCAATAATCCTCAGCCGTGAATTCTTTGTTTAGCTCTGAACCCCATTTTAATGGGGTTATTTGATTCTCTAGAGTCTAACTTCTTGAGTTCTTTGAATATTTTGGATATTAGCCCTCTATCAGATGTAGGATTTTACCAATCCTACATCTCAATCTGTTGGTTGCCATTTTGTCCTATTCAGTGTTCTTTGCCTTACAGAAGCTTTGCAATTTTATGAGGTCCCATTGGTCGATTCTTGACCTTAGAGCATAAGCCATTGGTGTTCTGTCCAGGAAATTTTTCCCTGTGCCCATGTATTCAAGGCACTTCCCCACTTTCTGTTCTATTAGTTTGAGTGTATCTGGTTTGATGTGGAGGTCCTTGATCCACTTGGACATGAGCTTTGCACAAGGCGATAAGAATGGATCAATTTGTGTTCTTCTACATGCTGACCTCCAGTTGAATCAGCACCTTTTGTTGAAAATACTATCTTTTTTCCATTGGATGGTTTTAGCTCCTTTGTCAAAGATCAAATAACTATAGGTGTGTGGGTTCATTTCTGGGTCTTCAATTCTATTCCACTGATTTACCTGCCTTCTTTGTACAAATACCATACAGTTTTTATCATGATTGCTCTGTAATACAGCTTGAGGTCAGAGATGGTGATTCCCCCAGAAGTTATTTTATTGTTGAGTATAGTTTTTGCTATTCTGGGTTTTTTGTTATTCCAAATGAATTTGCAAATTGCTCTTTCTAAGTCTTTGAAGAATTGAATTGGAATTTTGATGGGGGTTGCATTAAATCTGTAACTCTTTTCATTGTGTATGATATATAATGTATACTAAAAAAACATGGTTGGCTAGGGGCCAGGAGAGATGGCTTAGAACAGCTTTCAAGAGGTACCAGGTTTGATTTCATTCAAATGGCAGTTTGCAAGTATCTGTAACTCCAGTTCCAAGAAGATCTAACCTTCTTCTGCTCTCTGCAAACACTAAACATGTGGTACATGGCCATACATGCAGGCAAAACGCCCATAAACATTGGATGGATGGATGGATGGATGGATGGATGGATGGATGGATGGATGGATAGATAGATAGATAGGCAGGCCTAAGCCCCCTCTCCAGGCCCTCCACCAACAGTTTTTTTTTTTTTTTAACAAAAAGATTAAATGAATCAGCCAAGTTATCATTTGACTTTTGGCAGTAACAAAAGAGGTTAATTCAAACTTCAGGACTGGCAGGAATTGGTCACTTGTTCTTGGAGAGGAAAGAGTCAATATTTACTGGCTTAAGGAGACCTGGTGAATGAAGAAGGCTTTAATGAGGTTAGTAATGAAGGACTAGGTGAGTGATAGGATAAATGTGTAAGACAGTTCGTGACTATATTAACTTTGACAAGTGTGTACCACAAACATAGTCCCTTAATTTCTATGTACATGTGTTTCAATTATTCAAAACATATACAGGAATTAAGAAATCCCCATGGCCCTAGCAAGTGCAAGGGCCTGGGTTCGGTCCCCAGCTCCCAAAAAAAGAAAAAAAGAAAAAAAAAAAAAGAAATCCCCATGGCTTCTCTGGCAGTGGTGGGGTACACATTTTATCCCAGCTCCCAGGAGGCAGAGGCAGGCAGTTCTCTGTTCGTTCTAGGCAAGCCTAGTCTACAGAACTGGTTCCAAGACAGCCAGAGCTACATAAAGAAACTCTGGCTCAAAAAACAAACAAACAAACAAACAAAAAACCCAACAACAACAAAAAGGAAGGAAGGAAGGAAGGAAGGAAGGAAGGAAGGAAGGAAGGAAGGAAGGAGTGAGTCACCATGGTGGTTGGTGTGATAGCTAAGGTTAGGAGTATCTACTGCTCTTGCAAAGGATCCAGGTTTGGTTCCCAGGACCAACACTGGTGGTTCCTAACTTCCTGTAACTCTAGTTCCAGGGAAGTCAATTCCCTTTGGCTTCCTTAGGCATATGCACACCTGTGGTAAAGTCACACATGTGCACACACATATACTTACACACAATCTAGACTAATATGTGGAAATGGCTCAGCTATAATAGCAGTTCCTCAGTTTCTCCCCTCTATGCTGGTATTTTGTTTGGGCCGATCTTGTACATCCAGTCATAGTTGCTGGAATTTTTTTTCTTTTTTTTTTTGGAGCTGGGGACTGAACCCAGGGCCTTGCGCTTGCTAGGCAAGCGCTCTACCACTGAGCTAAATCTCCAACCCCTGTTGGTGGAATTTTATATTTACAATTTGTATTTAGAGCTACCTTGTCATATTGGGCAAGTATTGCAGACATTTACCTTTGGCTCCTAGGATTTTTCTGTCCCCTTTTCTGTGATGATCTCTTAACCTTGAGAGGAGGTATAGTATGAATGTTTGATTTAGGTTTGAATGCTCCACTGTGTATTCTGCAGTCTGACCAGTTGTGGTGTCTATATTCATTGCATCTATTAAAAACAGAAACTTCACTGATGATGTTTGAGAAATGCACAAATTTGTAGATAAGAACTTAGGAAGCAGTCCATTTAGAATAGTATTAGGTTCTCTCTTACAGCGTGTGACCTAGTCAGCCCTCAGTTTTAGCCCTAGTTAACAGTACCAGGCAGGCATGAGTCCTATCTTGTGAGCAGGTTTTAAATCCATCAGGGAGGTGGTGGTTCCTCCCATAATGTCTGAGCCACTGTTACACTGGTGAATACATCTTTCCAGGACAGTCATGACTGTAGCTCATAGGCTTCACAGCTGGATAAGCTGCTTATTACTTTTCCTCCCTAGTAGTGTGCATAGATGGGAGGGTAAGACCAAGGAGGTAGGAAACAGATAGATAGCTAATACTAAACACAATTGATAAAGCTATATGGAAACTTTCTACTGTACAAGCTTTTACACATACAGACAACACACACATATACACACATACACGGGCATACTTGTATGGTATTTAATGGTATTACCCTGTAGACAATGTCTGTCTCTCCTGGACACCATAGATTATCACATTTTTTTTAAAGTTGCTTTTTTTTTTTTTTAAACTATGTATACAGTGTTCTGCCTGCATGGGTGCCTGCAAGCCAGAAGAGGGCACAAGATCTCATATAGATGGTAAACCACCTTTTGGTTGCTGGGAATTGAACTCAGGACCTCTGGAAGAGCAGCCCATGCTCTTCTGAGCCGTCTCTCCAGTCCATAGACTATCAATTTTTAAAATACCCCATGCCAGGTATGCGTTACCTCTTTTTGAGTCAGTGGGACTCCATTTTTGGGTCAGTGAGACTCCATTTACCAGCTCCCCTCACTCCAGTTACCAGGTATTGCCATTGTTCTTGGTTACACTTTAGCATGTGATAATTAGACCACATTGTTGAGGACTGGAGAAATGGTTCAGCAGTTAAAAACACATACTGTTATTGCAGAGAACCTGGGTTTGATTCCTAGCACCCATATAATGGCTTACAACCATCCATAACTCCAGTTTCAGCGGATCTGATACCCTCTTCAGCCCTTCAAGAGTATCAGACATGCATGTGGTACATAAACATGAGGAAAATACTCATCTATGTATGTTTAAAAAGATAGACCCTGAGACCCTATTGCTTTAAGACAGGATTTCTCTTTGTGAAGACCTAGCTGTCCTAGAAATCTCTCTGTAGATCAAGCCAGTGTCCTATTTACAGAGATTTGCCTGCCTCTGCTTCTAGAGTGCTGTGATTAAAGGTGGGAGCCACTCCTGCCACCTCCACCACTACCACAACCATGTTATCAAAGATTATTTCTATAGGCTTTTATTTGTATATTAATTAATTTGTAATTAAGTAATTAATATTGTTTCATTAGATAGGGTAGATTTGAAGGTTTAGGAAAGAGAGTATCAATTGTGATGGTTGGTATTAAATTGTCAGTTTGACAGAAGTTAGAATCACTTAAGATATGAGCTTCTGGTAGTGTCTGTAGGGGACTCTCTCGATAATATTAGTTGAGGTAAGAAGATTTCCTATTGGTGAATGTCTTCATCCTCTAAGCAAGGGATCCTGGATTGTTTTAAGAGTGGAGAAAGTGAGCTAGAAACTAGTATACGTGCACTTCTTTTATTTCTTTCTGTTTGTTTGTTTGTTTGTTTGTTTGTTTTTTCCTCTCCTGTGTGTCTTCATTGGTCAGAGTAGTTTCTCTTTCCATCATGTAGGATCCAGGGATTAACTCAGATTGCATTGGCAAGTGCCTTACTCTCCACACAGTCTTGAAGACTTGTTTTTTCTTGACTGCAGATGCAAGTAACTAGCTTCTTGCTGCTGTCATTTCCCTCTGTGATGGATTGTAACCTGGAACTGTGAGGTAAATAAACAATTCTCCCTTAAATTACTTTTGTCAAGAGATTTTATCATAACAACAGGAAAAGAAACTAAGATTAATATATCCATATCCCTTGATAGTCATTGGGAGTGTTTTGAAGACATATTATTTAATGAAATATTTTTCGACAAGTAGTAGGGAAAAAATGAAATAGCCATATTCAAAGCCTAAACATGAATTCTTATATAGAAAAATTAACACAGTTGATTAAAGGACTAAATGCAAAGCCAGAATTTAAACTCTTAGACTACCTAAAGATAAAGCTAGGCATAAAACGGTGTACACTTTTAATTCCATCACTCAGTAGGCAGAAGCAGGTAGCTCTCTGAGTTCCAAGTGTTGCCATGCCTCGCAACAAATAAAAACTTTTTGTGTTACTTAAAAGAATCATCAAGAAAGCAAAGAGCATTATGGCTTGGTTGGTAAAAAGTATTGTTGCTTGAGAGCCATGGTGGAAGAAGAGAACCAATTCCTGAAAGGTATTTTCTGACCTCCACACAACACCATGATATACGTCATCATCGTCATCGTCATCATCATCACCACCACCACTACCACGATTATTAATTATTATTATTAATACCATTATATGTATCATCATCATCACTAGAGGAAGAGGGAGAAGAAGGAGAAGGAGGAGAATGGAATGAAATACTGGCAAATGGAATATCCATTTAAGGGATTTTTAAAAAACATATAAAGAACTCTTTTTAGGTTTTTTTTTTTTTTTCTCGGAGCTAGGGCCCGAACCCAGGGCCTTGCGCTTCCTAGGCAAGCACTCTACCACTGAGCTAAATCCCCAACCCAAGAACTCTTTTTAAACTCAACAATAAATTAGAAGACAACCCAGGGGACTGGAGAGATGGCTCAGTGGTTAAGAGCACTGGCTGCTCTTCCAGAGGTCCTGAGTTCAATTCCAAGCAACTACATGGTGGCTCCCAACCATCTGTAATGGGATCTGATGCTCTCTTCTAGCAAGCAGGTGTACATGCAGATACAGCACTCACACATTAAATAAACAAATAAACAAATCTTCAAAAAAAAAAAAAGGGAGAAGAAGACAAACCAGATTAAAAATTAGCAAAGCTAAGTGTGGCTGGAGAGACTGTGCAGCACTTAAGAACACATACTTCTCTGCGGACCTAGGTTTAGTTTACTGTATTCATTTTAGGTTGCTCACAGCCTCCTGTAACTCCAGATCCAAAGGCTTCAGTGCCTCTAGTGCAAGCATGTCTGTGTGCACACATACATACACATAATTAAAAGTAAATTTCTTACTTTTGATTGAACAGGGGATTTGAATATACTTTAATTCAGAGGTAAAGGAAGATAAGCACATGAAAAGTGTTCAACTTCTTTAGTCATTGAGGAAATACAGATGAAAACTACTTCTTCAAATCTACCAACTCTGGAAAGAATTAGTGTTTGCTGGAAAGACTAGATAGAGATTATATTGGGAAAGTAAAATGGCACAGCCACTTTTGAAGATAAGTCTGGTAGTTCCTTAAGATATGACAAAATACCTGACATAAGGTATTTATGGAGGGAAAGGGGAAGGGAAAAGCAAAAAAGAAAGACTTTCTTTTAGCTCACAGTTTCAGGGGCCAAAGAGCATTAGTATAGGCTTGATGCCTCAACCCCTGGCTGCCCTGCATATGGCATTTGCTAGAGTTGAAGGAGGTAGGAATTATATGTAACCATCCTTGTATGAGAACTTCAGGTGCTCATGTACACTACTTTCCAAGAATATGCCCTCAATAATCTAGTATCGCAAGCCCCACTTCAAAGCTCCTTTGATCTCCACAAATAACCAAACTTCCAGTACATAGACTTTGCAGGGACAGAGTTAATTATATCATAGCATAGACCAGTGGATCTCAACCTGTGCGTCACAACCCCTTTGGCAAGTCTCTGTCTCCAAAATATATTTACATTATGATTCATAACTAACAAATTTATAGTTATAAAGTAGCAACAAAAAATAATTTTATGATCGAATATCACCACAACATGAGAACTGTATTAAAGAGCTGCAGCATTAAAGAAGTTGAGAATCACTGGCATGGATAAACACATTTTTGTATTATTTATCTGGTTAAATGAACGAGCAGGAGCTGGGGTTGTAACTTAATTTGTAGAGTGCTTGCCTTGCATACTCAGGGCCCAAGTTTTGAGGCCCCAACATGGGCATGATTGCACACACCTGTAATCCCAGCACCCCTGAGCTTTTTATTCATATTTGTTTGGTGGTGGTTGTTGTTGTTGTTGTTTTTGTTGTTATTGTTGTTGCTGTTGTTGTTGTTGTTGTTTAGCAAGTTTTCTTTGTGTAGCCCTAGCTGTCCTTGAACTTGCTATGTAGACCAGGCCGATCTCCAACTGAGATCCACCTGCCCCTGTTGCCAGCCTTTTTTTTTTTTTTTTTTTTTTTTTTGAGTGTTTCATTCTTTAGGAAAGTCTTACAAACTAGACTAATCCCTATTCTAAACTTTTTAATCTCAAAATGAAGTAATTGAAACTGATTTTCAATCAGTTTTTTTTTCTTTTTCTTTTTTTTTCGGAGCTGGGGACCGAACCCAGGGCCTTGCGTTTGCTAGGCAAGCGCTCTACCACTGAGCTAAATCCCCAACCCCTTTCAATCAGTTTTTTATAGATAACTTTCTGACCATTAGTTACATGAAAAATATTATAACCACATACATATAAAAAATATATGTCTGAAATAAAAATTTCTCAAAATAATGTCTATTCTTACTAAGTGTTATAAACTATCTTTCTTAAAAATTGTTTTTCTTTAAAGAATGCGTTGGGGCTTAGATATGTTGCTGGGTTATAGAATGATTGATTGCCTATCATGTGTGAGCCCCTGGGTTCATCCCCCAGTGCATCAATCACAGTAAAATGAATGTGCTAAGATGTTTAAAAATAAATCTGTGAAAACCGAGTATACTGGCATATACCTGTCATCATGCCACTTGGGAAGCTGATCCATTAGGATGCACAGTTCCATTCCAATCTGGGATACATAGCAAGTCTTAGAGGACCCTTAGCTACTAAATGAGAGCATGTTTCTAAACAAGTAAAATATTGACAAATATTTTAATGGATTCACTTTATGCCCTACTAATGAAACAAAAGTGTGGGGGAAATAGCATTTTCTGTTGTATTAATAATAAACATGATACATAACACCACCTAAGGTGGGTAATGCTGAAGCTACAATATAGGTTTTATGATATAATTTAAAGTGAAGATTTATCTCAGTTGGCAGAGTGTACATATAAGCTAGATTTTGTAGGCACAGCCTGTAATCTCAGCACTTGGGAGGTAGAGACAGAAGACCAGCCCATCCATCTTTGACAGCATAATGAATTCAGAGCCAGTTTGGGGTCTATGAGACACTATCTCAGAACCTAAGACAAAGACTAGCTGTAGGTCAGCATCAGTGAGGCTCTGGGTTCAATCCCCAGTATTTCCAAAAACAAACATGTAATACTTGGTTTTTTGTTTTTTGGTTTTTTTTGTTAGTGTTTTGGTTTGGTTTTATATGTATGAGTGTTTGGCCTGAATGAGTGTGCCTAGTGCCTGCAAAAGAAGGCATTGAATTTCCCTGGAACCAGCATTATGGATGGCTGTAAGCCATCCTGTTGGTGTTACTGCCAAACCATCTTTCCAGCCCAGTGCTATTATTGATAAGCAAAAATTTTAGATTTATTTTATGAGCGCTCTATCTGCTTATATACCTTTGTGCCAGAAGAGGGCATCAGATCAAATTATAGATGGTTGTGGTTGCTGGGGATTGAACTCAGGACCTCTGGAAGAGCAGTGCTCTTAACTGCTGAGCCATCTCCAGCCCTGAAAAGCAAGTTTTTGAAAATTTGAAATTTGAAAAATTGAAAAATTGGCATATAAATTATCCTTACCATCAACTAATCATTATTTGAGAAATGTTTAACATTGTAATACCAATCTTTCCCTTAATCATCCTGAACAAATAAAGAGACACTCGCTGGCTGGGGCTGGAGGGAGCAGTGGACCAACTGCCCTCTTCATTAAGAAGAATGGTAACTATTCATAAGTATGTAGAAGTATTTACTTATTTCTCCTGCTAATTGCCTTCCTGACTGACTGCCCAGCCGCCCTCCTTTCTCCTCCTTCCCTCCCTCCCTCCTTCCTTTCCATGTCCTTAAAGATTTTAATGTGTGTGTGTGTGTGTGTGTGTGTGTGTGCGTGCGTGTGTGCGTGCATACGCATGGACACATGCCCCCCCCCCCCCCCCCCCCCCGGTAAAGACTAGAAAAGATCCTAAACCGGAGTTAGAGGTAGTTGCAAGCCACTCAACATGGATGCTAAGAACTGAACTTTGGTCCTTGCTGTTCTGCTCTTATTTAATGAGCTATCCAGCTTCTGCATCAATCTCTTCTTACTAGATTTTAAGAAATAAAGTTTAGGTAGCAATTTATACATGCACTGCTTTCACTTTAGGGCAGCTAGAAGGATGATTAAACCCTTTATGTTTCCTTAATTGTGACTCTTAACTAAGAGCTACTGGTTCTTTGAAAATTGCTGTGTCTGATTGAAGCTTTCAGTAAATGTAGCTGGTAGGTAGCTTACTGAAACAGGAAGTCTTCCTTCAGATGTTTTGATGTCAGTGTCATATCCAGGCTGCTTCATTGAAAAACTGAGCTTAGATAAAAGTGCTCCAAAACGTGTAAATACTGCAGTTTTTCTGCCATTACAAAAAGTTGAGCCTGTGGATTTTATGCAATGAATACTAAAGCTTTGAGTATCATGCCAGCTCATGGATAGATTTTCAGTTCATTAAACTGCTTTCCTTTTCTCACAGTTATTGAAACATTTGATACATATTTTTAGTTGAAGTAGTTATTAATTTTAAATAGATAGAATTTTGACCCACAATCTTTGTCATTAAATTCTTCCAGTGCAAAATTTCTGAGTACAGTATATTCACTGAGCATATTGACTGAATGATTGGATTTCTAAATGTCTGAATTTCCTATTGACTTATACAATTTTTTAATTATAAACTTTATTTTGCCTGTTGAGTGTAATATGTACCATTGTGTACATGTGGAGATCAAAGGTTTTCATTGTCTCCTTCCAATAAGTGGACTCTAGGAATCTAACTCAAATCATCAGGCTTGGTGTCAATACCTTTACTGAATGAGATGTCTCACCAGCCCCTGCTCAAGTTCATGATGCCTTTGCCCCCTGGCAAAGGAATTGATTTGAACAGCGCTTGGCCCAGGACAATTATCTATCACCTCCAGTGTTCTATAGCTATTAGATAAGAGAATGACATTTATTCAGTTTTGGTATTCTTAGAAAAAGTAAGCATGCACAAACCAGTTAGCATTTTGCAGTATATCAGCCACCATACCTAATTTTAAGTTTATTATGTTCTCTCAGAAGACATAAGGAACCATCTTTTCTCCCAAATAGGACACCAAGAGGCTCAAGAAACCTCTTTTAAAGGTGGCCAATGATTTTGCTGGGACTATTTACAACAGCATGGATAAATAGAAATTAGCCACATCGCCTGAAGGTCCCAGTTCTGGAGAGCTGCATCACTGTAGTCTTAACTCCTAGTCAGCCTTCTGTCTTTAATGTACTCTCCCACTCTGTTCCCTCAGAGCTGAGGGGAGTGAGGAGAGGGGTCGTGACTGGAATCTCGAGAATATTCACTCTACCTTTCTTCCACCAGAGAATGTTAGCAGCCCTCTTACTATTGCCATGTGTGTAGCTGTCACTGTATTGCTTACTTTTCCTGTTGAGATGACTGGAGACAAGGTATTCTGTAGGTCATAAGAGTCATTCTTCATGATGGCAGATGGTCTTGTCATGTCTGCAGAAAAGAGCTTTACTTCAACACTTAGAAGCTAAGAAGCAATTCATAATCTATCACTTTCTAGTTTAGAGAGAACTGAAGGAACACACACTGATTCCTCTCCTCTCTCTCTCCCACCTCTCCCTCTCCCTCTCTCCCTTTCTCCCTACCCCCCTCCTCCCCCCTTCCCCTACCCCCACTCCTTCCTCACTCTTTGTCCTTCAATATAGGATCTCAAGTAGCCCTTAAACTCAAGAACCTGTTGTCTTTACTCTTTGTGTGCTAGATTAAAGGGGTGGGCTACCACACTTGGCATAAGGACATAACTTTGGCCCTTATTTTCTTATCTCCTATTAAATGTAAACTCTTCAAAATATCTGAGATATAAATTTTATTTGTTTTACTCTTTTTAGAGGGGCTATTACCTCATACTTAAAATAATAATGAAAATTAGATTTATTTAGTACTTTTTAGTTTCCAAAGGACTTTCACATGCTCTATCTCATAATCCTTATAACTCTTCTATGCTAGAAATGTGGTTCTTTAAATAAATGTTCTTCTATGAAAATGTCTTTTTTTCCCCCCTAGTTATAATATAGGGCCAAAATAATACTTTTAAAATATCACTTGATTTTCTCTTAGCATAAGATTATTGGTGATTCTCAGCAAGCAGAAGAATGAAATAAAAACTTATCCATATATTAGTTTCTCATAAAGAGCATACAAGACTGGAGGTTTATCTAGTTGATGGTTCCAAATGCTTTAGACCATAATTTCCTGTGTTTGTTGCTATTGGTTGATATAAGGCAGAACATATGACTAAATTTTATAGTGCAGCAGAGCTGTACACCTCATTGGGTCTGGAAGAAAAAAAAAGCCAAGAGGAGGGGAGGAGGGCAAAGGGGGAAGGGAGGGAAGGAGGGAGGAAGAGGAGGGAAGGAGGGAGGGAGAGGAGGGAAGGGAAGGGAGAAGAGAAGAGAATCCAGGAGCTAGATAGACCGTTGAAAACTATGTCCTGGTGACCAACTTTCTTTCTTTAGGCCCCATTTGCTAGTTTTATCACCTATCAATAGTGCCATCAAATTATGAATCCCCCACTGAGTTAACCCATTGATAAGTCAGCCTCTTCTGATCCAATCACCTTCTAGTACTTGGACCCACCAGCTAGGACTAAGCCAGTTTGGTTCATCTTAGCAAACATCTGTTAATATATATCAGGTACTATATTTGTTATTGATGGAGGCACGCGCGCGCGCGCGTGTGTGCACACACACACACACACACTTTTGTCCTCAGGAAACACTGCTTCCCTAAGGTAAAAAGAAATATATGTAACATACCTGACATATACCTGTCATCCAGGTCTTAAGAGGCTGAGGCAGGAAGATTGTTATGAGTGCAAGTCTATCCTGGGCTACATTTTGAGACCCTGTCTTCCAGGTAGGTAGGTAGGTAGGTAGATGGACGGACGGATAGATGGACGGATGGCTGGATGGATGGTAGGTAGGTAGGTAGATAGATAGATAGATAGATAGATTGATTGATTGATTGATTGATTGATTGATTGACCTGCGTTCAATCCCAGCACTAAGGAGGCTAAGGCATGTGGATCTCTGAGTTCAAAGCTACCCTGGTTTACATAGCTTGGCCAAACTGTAAAGGGATCCCATCTTTAAAAAAAAAAAAAAAATGACTGTACAATTTTCTAGAAACTAGGTTTTTATTTGTGTTTTTAAGTTTCTTGAATCTTGTATAAAGCCAATTCCATACCATCCAGGTGAAACCCTATACCCCTTTAAAATTTTGTAAGGAAAAAAATTTTTTCAGGCTGGGGATGGGGATGTAGTTCAGTAGTAGCACAGGTCATGCCTACATGTAGAAGACCCTGAATTCTATCCTCCATACTTGAATACACACACACACACACACACACACACACACACACACACCAGGAAATAGCCGTAAACAATCTGATCATGTGACATGCTAGTAGATGTAGAATTTGATATTCTGTGACTGGACTCAGACAATTGGAGAATATGGTCCATAAGAAGTGATAAGAAACCAGAAAGGATCAATGGAGGCAGCCTGTGGATGGCCTTGGATGGCCTTACTCTGCAGTATGTACACATCAGAGAGCATTGTGATAGATCAGGGCCTCTGTGTACTAAATTGCACAACAAATAAGACATGTTATTCTAGGAACCTTGTTTTTTTAACTTGTAGTTTTAAGGGAAAATAATTATATTAAAATGAGCCCAGAGTATTGTAAAAATTAGGTGTCTTTTAATTTTTTTTAAATGCAAGTGTTCAAAGAATTCAAAGGTATCTTTCTTTGGAGATAGGGGAAGGCCTTACTATATAGCTCTGCTTGGTCTGGAACTGCTGATGTATATCAAACTAGCCTTGAACTCACAGAGACCCCCTGCCCTCTGACTTCCCACTCCTAGAGGTTAAAGGTGTGTGTCACCATGCCCTACCTGGATTTTTTTTTTTTTTAAAGCCAGGCATGGCAGCGTGCTCTTTTTTTTTTTTAATATTTATTCATTTTATTATATATAAGTACACTGTTGCTGTCTTCAGACACACCAGAAGAGGGCATCGGATCTCCTTACAGATGGTTGTGAGCAACCATGTGGTTGCTGGGAATTGAACTCAGGACCTCTGGAAGAGCAGTCGGTGCTCTTAACTGCTGAGCCATCTCTCCAGCCCGGATTTTTTTTTTTTAATATAAGAAGTAACCTTTATTCTTCAGTTACTTGACTTTCTGACTTGAAATTTTTGTACCCAAACATACTTTCCTCTGTTTCCCAGAGTCTTCTATGTACTTGTTCATATTTTTGTCTTAGCATCATCACATTATATAATTTATTGGCTGGGTTTTTAGTCACATACACTGGGCTGCATGAGGAGCTAGGGCTCCTCTACATTGGAGAACTGTGTGTGGCTCGTCTTGGATGGATGGAGCTTATCCATGCTGGGTAGTAAGACATTCAGATGCATTCCTTACTTCTGCTTTCCTACTTTTCTAGTTAATTCTTACGCTGCCTCATACATAATGGTTCTGATTATGTGATCTGGTTATAGATCTGATTATGTGATCACTCTACCTCCAAATCTTCTGTTTTCAACTTTGAGTGGTATAAGGTTTCCCTAGTACAGCTCTAACCTTCTCCAGTTCTTGCTTTACCTACTCCATGGCAGTCTTCATCCTTCCCTGATGTGCACTAAACTTTATGACTGGACCACTTTGACGTCTTCTGCTTTATGCTCGTTTGCTTTTGCAGTTTCCTCTTCCTGAAATGATCTTACCCAGTCTTCAGCTCTTAAAATACTGCTTGCTCTTTGAGAATTTTGTGGAGGAGGGAGGTCAAAGGGAGAAAACTGAATTCCTGAGACTTCCACCCTGACTCTTCTGTCACCTACAGTAATTATTTTCCCTTTTTGTTCACAGTGGTATCCAGGTTTATTCCTTTGCTGAACATGCCTACCACCTTCACTTTAGTCATCTCTTGTTTCCTTCTCTACATCCCTGATCTGTGTTTAATTTTTTTCTAGAGATAGAAGGAGGTTTGAGACAAAAGCTCATGTAGTCCAGGTTGACCTTAAACTCAACATGTATGGAACATGTAGCGAAGGATGACCTTGGATCCCTGGTTTTCCTTCCTCCAACCTTCAAGTTTAAATTTCTATCTTTAAAATTGTAGCATTTCTTCTCAGTTGACTTAATGCCATAATAACTGAGAAATAATAAGGTTCCAGTATGTGGAGGGCATAAAGGAGAGAGGAGGGGGTAGATTTGGTTGGTTTTCTCCTTTTTTAAAACAAAGCAAAACAGTCTCTTATGTAGCTTGCATTTTTAGATTCTCCAGCTGTTTTCTGTCCTAGCCCTGCTGCTCCTCATTACCTCTGTTTAGACTTTCACTTAGCTCTGACTTCCTGTGCTGAGCCCACTTAGAAAATCCACCTTTCCCATGACCTTCTACTCTAACATCACTGAATATATACATTCTCTTTTTCCCTTAGGTAAAAATCTCTACACCAATGAATATGTAGCCATTAAACTGGTGAGTAGAATGTGTGTGTCATGGTCTATGTGTTTGGTGTTTTCATTGCTAATGTCTCCTTACAGGAAGTTATTGTAGGCGTTCACAATAGTGCTGCTATTTTTACTGTACATATGATGTCAGATAGCCATTTTCTCTCTATTAGGATGTTATGATGATAAATCAGTATATACTATGTAATGTCGTATAAATAGTATACTAAATGAAGTACTAGCCAAGATGTGTCAAAAGTTAATTGATTAAAAAATAGCTGAAAGAGCAAGTAATTCTCTGGACTCTCTCATGGTTCCATGGTTCCAACTTGATACCTAATATTGTCACTGTTTTTAGATTTATTTGATGAGGGTGGATGTTTTGACTGTGTGTGTGTATGTGCGCGCACACATGCATGTGTGCATGTCTGGTCTCTATAGAGGCTGGAAGAGGGTGTTCCTGTCCCCTGAAACTGAAGGTAATGGGTGGTTGTGAATTCTGCTGTTGATGCTGAGAATTGAACCTGTGTTATCTGCAAGAGTAACAAGTACTCTCTAAAGCGCTGAGCATTTCTCTGGAGCCTCTTGACACCTATTTTTTTTAAATGTAAGTTATTAATATATTTAATAAGAAAAAGAAATCTGACCATTGATGCTTTAAAGAAGTGCTTCTCAACCTTCCTAATATGTGAGCCTTTAATACAATTCCTCATTTTGTGGTGACCCCGACAATAAAATTATTTTTATTGCTACTTCCTAATTATAATTTTGCTTTCATTATAAATCATAATGTAAATAATTTGGGAATTAGAGGATTGCCAAAGGGGTTGAGACACCCAAGTTTAGAACCACCACTTTAAAAAACTGTCTAGACAGATATAGCTGGCACATGTTTTTCAGCACATGGTTTTTTGTTTGTTTGGTTTTTGGTTGGTTGGTTGGTTTTTGTTTTTCTAGAAAAGATTTCCTTGTATAACAGCCCTGGAACTTGCATTGTAGATCAGGCTACCGTTGAGCTCACAGAGTGCTAGGAATAAAGGCTTGAGCCACCACACCTGGTTTCTGCACATACTTTTAATTTCAGCATTTGAAAGAATGAGGAGTTCAGTGTCATCCTCAGGTACATATTAAGTTTGGGTTTAAGGCAGAAAGTAGATCGCTGTGTGTTAGAGGCCTCCCTAGTCTTCATAGTTGCAGTACAGCCAGGGCTACAAAGTGAGAGCCTTTCTCAAAAACAAAACAAAACAAAAACTGTTAAACTGGTTAAAGTGGTACATTTCTTTATCTTCAAGGATTGGAGGGCAAAGGCAAAAGATCAGGAACTTACTATCTTTGTAAGATGTATAACTAGTTAAAGGGTAGCCTGTGCATTGAGACTCACAAGAAACAAACAAAATTCCCACAAAACATCCTCTCCTGTTCTGATTGATTAGGCAGTCTTCTTATTGTCTTCAGCTTGGCAGTTTATGGGGTTGTTAGGATTCTTTTTTGGAAGAGTTGGTGTTGCCAGGTTCGTTTCTCTACTAAGGAGAGAACAGGTACTGGCATTTAAAACAAGAGGCTTCTCTGAAACTCTTCTGACTCTGTTCCTTTTTTGAGCTGTTTCATGTAACTCTACCTGAGGAGCACAGTGAAATCCTGACCCTCCCCCTCCCTTTTTTTTATTCTTGCTGAGACAGGATCTCACTTTGTAGCCCTGGCTGGCCCAGTTCTCAGTGGGTAGCCTGGTGGCCATAAATGTGTAACAACTCTTGTGCAGAAGCACCTTTAGGACTGGGATTCAGGCAACTCCACTTGCGTTGCTTGTCTTCAACCTACAGTTCTTGGTGGAGAAACTAGAACAGGACTTGCCTTCTAAGGTGGGCGAGTGAGGGGTCAACTGCCGGTTCTTCTGTAGGGGAAGAGTTCTGGACTGTGTTCTCTAATGCGTTTGCCTTTTGACTTTCTGTTTCACACAGACTGCTCTTTAGTTATCTGAGGCCGCTTAACAGGAAAAAAAGAGTCAATATAACACTCAAAGCCAAGAGTGTCCGCGCTTACTCACCCGTAACCCAGCACTAAAGCAGTGCTGTTGTAAGTTTGAGGCCAACCTGGGCTATGTAGTAAGTATAGTGAGACCCAGTTTCAATACACACACACACACACCACCACCACCACCACCACAACAACAAAGAAAATGAAAACAATATAAAAACTTGTCCTTTTAAAACTCTGTGTTCCTACTGTACACTTGACATTGTCCCTATATTTTTCTCAAGGCTTCTTTTGAGACATTCTGTCTTGAGTTTTTCTGTCAAGTTCATACCACTTTGACCTATATAGAGATGTCTCTATAACATTTTATTAATGTCATTGGCAGACATTTCACTGTCCCTTCATTTCCTTTTATGAAGCTTTATTCTTCTTTGTATTACCAAAAAGAAAGTAGAATTAGGGACTAGGGTTATAGCTCAGAGATAGAGTGCATACTTAACATGAGCGGGGTCCTAGATTCAAAGGAAGATTGAAGAAGGTAGGAGAGTATGAAGTGAGAAATCATGTAGAGTATAACAGTTCCATCTGTACATCTCATCCCTTTCTGTAACAATAGTAATTGGTCTCCTTTCATTGTAAACAATGTTTTTGTAAAGTAGCAAGATCCTATAAGACAGCCCCATCTGTCATTGGTCTAGGATTTCAGGCAGGCCATGATTCTGCAGATGGCCAGCTCTCTGTTCACAGGCAGTCACATCTGCCACAGAATTGCAAGAAATGTTGTACTACTACTGTTGTTGTTGTTGTTGTTGTTGTTGTTGTTGTTGTTGTTGTTGTTGTTTTTAAAAAACATGTTTCTCTGTGGAATCCTGGCTGTCCTGGAGCTCAGTCTATAGGTTAGGTTGACCTTGAACTAAGAGATCTGCCTGCCTCTGCCTCCAGAATATGTGCTACCACCACAAGTCTGATACTGCCGATGAAATTCTACTTTGTTTAGATTTTCATTGTGGCTCTTGCCCTTTAAGTTTTTAAGAACTTTTAAGGGTTCACAAAATAGGGCCAGTGGGACAGCTCAGAAAGTAAATGTTCTTGCCGTGCAGTCTAGACAACCTGAGTTCAATACCCTGAACCTGTATAATTGTGCAAGGATGTCGTCCAACAGTAACTCCCCAAAGTTGTCTTCCCTCCCTGACTCCCTCCCCACCCCCCCTCATTCACCTCCCACCCCCCTACCCCCCACACACTATGGCTCTTGGACCCCTCCCTTATACACACATAATAATGAAGGAGAAGGAAAGAAGAGATAATTGAAGACTGTTTAAAAATATGCAATGTAGGAGCTAGAGAAGTATCTGAACAGTATAAAAAGCACTTGCTGTTCCGAGCACCCACATCAGGTTGTTCACAGCTTCCTTGACCTTCAGTTGTGTGGGATCCAGCTTCTTCTTCTGCCCTTCATGGGCAACACAGACATGCAAACACATGAGTCAAAAGGAGGTAGATCTTAAAGCATATACAAAATAACCAGGCACGGTGACTCCCATCTGTGATTTCACTTGGGAGGTGAAGCAGAAGTATCATAAAAAAGTTCTAGGTCAGCCTGGGTTATAGAATGAGATATTATCAAAAAACAAAACAAGAGGCTAGAGAGATGACTCAGCGGTTAAGAGCACTAGCTGATCTTCTAGAAGTCCTGAGTTCAAATCCCAGCAACCACATGGTGGCTCACAACCATCTTTAATGGGATCTGATGCCCTCTTCTGGTGTGTCTGAAGACAGCTATGATGTACTCACATACATAAAATAAGTAAATAATTCTTTAAAACAAACAAAAATGGGTGTCTGTCTCATGGCTGCAGTCCCAGTACTCAAGATGAAAATCTGGAAATGAAGGTCATCCTCAGCTGCTTACCAAGTTCAAGGCTAGCCTAAGCTACACAAGATCCTGTCTCAAAAAAAGGTATATGAGTGCATACATATACATACATTCAGTAGGCTGAGTTTTTCCTTTTATTCATTAGACCTAGAAAGGGTTAGAAGTAAGATAAAAGCTCATCTGTTGCTCATCTTGCTACTTTTCTTTAAGGCTGTTTGTATGTTTGGAGGGCTTTATATTCTTTCTTTCCTTCCTTCTTTCTTTCTTTCTTTCTTTCTTTCTTTCTTTCTTTCTTTCTTTCTTTCTTTCTTTCTTTCTTTTCTTCTTTTCGGAGCTGGGGACCAAACCCAGGGCCTTGCGCTTGCTAGGCAAGCGCTCTACCACTGAGCTAAATCCCCAACCCCAGGGCTTTATATTCTTAATGCTTCCAGATTAGGTCCTGAAGCCATATTTGCTTGAGTAGGCTTCAGCCGTGCACGTCCTGTGATTAACAAAACAAAACAAAACAAAACAAAATATATACCTTGTGTAAATACGTGTGAGGTAGAAGCATGCTCTCAACACTGGGATTCTGTGAAGATTAGTTGTCATTTATTTTCTTTATTAACCAAGTTATCAAAGATTATGTTGAGTATTTTCTGTTAAGGTTTCTAGCTTGACATTCAAGTAAAGATCCTCCGGTGTGAAGCCGCCCCTTGTGTTTTTCTTTTCTCTCAAGCTCAGCTCTGGAGGCAGGCAGTGCTCTTCCGCTCTGCACTCGTCTCTTGCTCTCTGTTTTTCATGAAATTATTGCTGGTGATTTTGCTATTAGACACATTCTGTAACTAGTTACTTTATTGGTGATAAAGTAGATGACCTGCCACCAAATGAAGAATGGTCCTTCTGTCTGAAGCATGCAGGAAAGCAACTATCATGTTATCAGTATTATGTGCTTTTCTCTTAGCTTTGATGACCTCAGGAAGCACAAAGGTCAAAGCCAGTTACTGTTGAGTGCTGTGAGTTCTTGAGTGGAATTCCTTGAGAGTATAAAATACTCAATATCCAAACTTAGCTTAAACTTTTCTTAAAAGAAAAGATGAATGAATTAGGTAATTTGGAAGAAACTTCAGAGTTCTGTGATTTATAGATTCTATGTCCTAAGAAAATATAGATTTTTTTGTTAGATAACAATTTTTTGTATATTTTGAAATAGAAGATAGGTTTTTAGATGTTGATACTACTTTTGCAGTTTTAGCACTTTGCAAAAGTATGATAAATGTTTGAGGATCTGGGATGTAGCTCAGTTGGTAGAATGCTTATCTAACATGCATGAAGTCCTGATTCCCCTGTACCACAGAAAACCAATTGTGGTGGCACAAGCTTATAATCTATACCAAAAAGTAGAAATGATTGACTATAACATTTTCCATTGCACCATTCTGTTTGTTTGTTTGTTTGTTTGTTTGTTTTTTGAGATGATCTCTGAAGTAGTTTAAGCTTGTTTCAAACTTAGTATGTAGCCAGGGATAACCTTGAACTCCTGATCTTCCTGATTCCAATTCCCAAGAGCTGTGAAAGTGGAAGTGCTAGCAGCTGCAGCATTTTAAATAAAGGCTAGTTTTCCCATAGTAATGATTCATCAGCCCTGTCTTTCAGCTTTGATAGTAGGCATCCTAGTTGAGTTCAAGAAGTTTTGGTTGTGGAGCTGGAAAGATGGCTTAGTGGTTAAGAACACTGGCTGCTCTTCCAGAGGTCCTGGGTTCAATTCCCAGCAACCACATGGTGGCTCACAGCCATCTTTAATGGGATCTGATGCCCTCTTCTGGTGTGTCTACAGACAGCTACAGTGTACTTACAAATAAATAAATCTTAAAAAAAAAAAAGAAGAAGAAGATTGGGTTGTGGTGGTTGTTTTAGTTTTGTTTTTTAGTAAGGCTCTTGTTCTGTAGCCTAGGCTGCCCTTTATGTAGTCAACCATTTCCTCAAACCAAGACCCTCCTTCCTCATCATCTTAAATACTAACATTATAAAGATTATAAACATGCTTGGCTTGATGACTAGTTTTGGTTGGTTAACAGTTAGTTTGTGTGTGTGTGTGTGTGTGTGTGTGTGTGTGAGAGAGAGAGAGAGAGAGAGAGAGAGAGAGAGAGAGAGAGGTTCCATATGTATATATGAATATGGCATAATCTATTATTTTATCCAATTAATACATATTAATAAAACCTTAAAAACCTCCTTCCTAAATAAGAAAGGTAATTACAGTTACTGAAAATTAAACACATAAAAGCAGGTATGGTGGTGTATGTCATAATCTCATCACTAAGGCAGAGGCAGGTGGATCTCTGTGAGTTCAAGGACAGCCAGGACTGCATAGAAAGACCTTGACTTAAACAAATAAAAAAGTGAACACTATATTAATCAAAGTTACTCATTTATGTTGCATTTACAGTCTTTAATTCTTGCAAGATTAAGCAAAAATACACATATGAATGTTTGTAACATTGTTCATAATGTTGAAAGCTCAGAACAATAAATATGTCCATACTCAAGAGTGTATTCCAACCAGTAGAACTGTCAATACTTCACACACATAGTAAACAGCAAATATAATCAGATCTCCTTCTTATAAAATGATCTGTATAATAGATACAGATAAGTGCTTGGAGCCAGGCATTGTGGTACACACCTCTGATCCTAGCACCTGAGACACTTAGACAGATTTGCAAGTTTGATGAGGCCAGCCTGGACTCCATAGAGAATTCAAAGTACATAGACTCAAAAAAAATTACATTCCCCCCCCCCAAATTTACCAAAGCTTTAATAATGGCTATCTGAGATAATAGATCCTCAGATTACTTTTTCTTTCTTCTTAATTTTTGTGTAATTGAACATGTGTTTAAGCATGTGCTAATTTTTCAAACTGCTTACCACCCAGAGTTCATAATAGCACAAGCAAGAAATATCCACTGTGTTTTGATGTCTAAACCAGGCACAATAGTGCACAACTGTAATCCTAGCTGGAGGATTGAGATTTTGAAGTTATCCTGCCTAAATACACATTGATTTATTGGCACAGAGGAAAAGAAGGTAGACTGAGAGAGCACCTTTTATTTATGAGTCTTTCATGCCAAGTGATGGCTCATGGAGAGTTTGCCTGCATGACTGAGAGAGGTGTTGCATATAATCTAGTTCATCTTCTTTAGCTGCATTTCCACAAACAACTGTGGTAAGAACAGACTGTCATGTGGAGATTCTCTGAGAAACATTAAAGGATCTTTGCTCTCTTCATGGTGAAAATCTAAGGCTGGGAAAAAAGCTTGTTTATTGAAATCTGATCACAGTTTTTTTTTCCCCCTTGGATTTCAGGAACCAATAAAATCACGTGCTCCACAACTTCATTTAGAGTACAGGTTTTATAAACAGCTCGGCAGTGCAGGTAAGTCCCTTTATTTTTCTCCCTTTATTTAATATAGAACTTAGTTGGATACCCTAAAGTCACTTTGTCTGGTTTGCCTCCTTTACTAGACCATTTATCTTCCCTGTTTATTGGATAGGTTGTAAACATGGCCAACCAAAGGCTGTTTGCTCACTGGTTCCTGGAGCTTTAATTGAGGGGACTGTTAGCGTGTGACCCTGCCACAGGTCAACCCTTAAATGCTATGGGTTGAAACCTGCTTAAAACACCACATGCTATGGGGATTTGGGATTTGTCTCTTTCCTGACTTTATATATGTGGTGGGGGTCGGGGGAAGGATGGGTCACTTGTATGCTATGCTTTAGTGCTTTGATTGAGATAAATTCTAAAATATAGCACTTTGGTTTTATTAATTGTTTTCTTCATTTACAAGAGCCATTCATGGGCTGGAGAGATAGCTCAGCAGTTAAGAGCCCCAGCTGCTTTTCCAGAGGCCCTCCCCAGTTTTGATTTCCCATACCCACTTGGTGGCTCACAACCATCTGTAACTCCAGTTCTAGGGGATCCCTCATCCTCTTCTGCTTTCTCAGGCACCAGGCACACACATAGTGCACAGACATATGTGCAGGCAAAATATCCATACATATAAAAATAAAGTTAATTTTTTAAAGATTGCACCTGAAAACTAAATTCTCAGGGTATGTGAATAACTTGAGATTGGTTTTTCTAGCCTGAGAATAGAATTGATGGAATCTTGTTGGTTTGTTTGTTTATTTGTTTATAAATAAGTAGCTATACATATTTATTTCTATATATAGGTAGACCATATATATTGAAAAAAGAAGTGAGTTTACAAAAGTACTTTAATTATCATTGGGGGCTTCTGGATCTTTCTAATTACTCTGTTGGTTTTGTCCATATGAGAAAATTAGATCTCTACATGCCAAACATGATTATTATTAGCCCTTCTCCCTGACTTAGCACTCTTTCTTCCTGTCCTTGCTTCTTTTCTGACATTTTTATATTATTTTCTAATAACATTACAACATGTAACCATCATAATTATGATTTAAAAATTATTAAATTTGATATCATTTTTTAAAATCGACTATCTTTTGAACCTCTTACACAGTCTCAAAGGACACTGAGGCCATGTTTGTTGTTTATAGCCCAAGCTAGCCAAGATTCCTGATGCTCCTAAGTGCTGGGATTCTAGGTGTGCACCCCCTGATCATCAGTTCCTGCATTGGATGTTCTCCCTAGTTTGCTAATATTGGTTTGGTCTAATTTGATTTGCCTTGGTTGAGGTAGGATTTTACATTGTCACCACAACTGGCTTTGAACTTTACTGTGTAGAGTTCTGGACTGGAACTCACAGTGGTTCTTCTGCCTTAGCCTCCCAAGTACTAGGAATACAGGTGGGAACTGTAACAGCTGGCTCACGGTGTTGTGAGTTTCAAATTTTTCAGAGTGATAACTGTCTTAGCCTAGTTATGAAAAACACATTTATACACATCAAATAATTCTATCACATAGGTTAAAATATGCCTGATCCAAACGAGCAGATGTTTGAGCAGCCTGGGCAAGTGACCAGGCCAATTTCCAATATTTCTTCTGTAAGTCCTTCCAGATAAAGCCACCATAGCAGGCCATTCTTATCTTTTTAATATAAAGCCACACACAGTGGTGCATATCTTTCAGCCTAGCAATATGGGAGTCTAAGATAGAAGGATCACTTGAACCCAACAGTTTTAAGGCCACAGCACCTGAAAACACTAAACAAAGCTAACATACAGGTCGGTGGTAGAGCAAATACCTGATATGTGCAAGGCCCTGAGTTCATCTCTGGGGAAAATTCTTTATATGAGAATAAAATCTGTGCCGTTGGATTTATGCTCTTCATAAACACTGCAGTCTAGAGGTTTGGATATTCTCTGTAAAGAAATGTTACACAGAAAGCAGAAGAGGAAGTGGGGGTTTCAAGAATTGCATATTGCTTAAGGCAGCCCTGAGGTGTGTGTGGGTCATTGCTACCAGTGAGAATAGGAGGGATGTTGTTCCTTCACTCCTTCCTGCTCTGCCACTTCCACCCCTTTCTACATCAGTCGTTGCATTGGATGTTCACATATAGTGGGTCTTCCAGATATCATTCTTACCCTCGGAAACAGTGCCTTAGTCTCCAAAACTAAATTGAATGCTACTTTTCCATGTCCAACTCACTGTCTGAAGACTGTTAGTGCTTTTTATCCCAGCGTCATCTGAAAGTTACATCTACATGCCGTGTGTGTGGGTGTGTGTGTGTGTGAGAGAGAGAGAGACAGAGACAGAGACAGAGAGACTTGATGGTGTTTTATGTCTTCCTTTATTGCTCTTCACCTTATCTTTTTTTTTTATACTATCTCAGTAAACCTCACCATTTTTGTCAGGCTAACTAGCCAGTGAGTTCCCTATTGCTAGAGTTACAGACAAGTACTTTTTTCCACTGAGCCATCTTTGCAGGGTTATCTTCATTTTCTGTGAAATCCAGTGGTAGTTTCTCTCTCTCTCTCTCTCTCTCTCTCTCTCTCTCTCTCTCTCTCTCTTAGCTTGCATATTGTCTTTTTTCTTTTCCAGGATTAATTTTATGTGTATGGTTGTTTTACCTGCATGTATATGTATATACCTTGTACATGCCTGGTGCCAGAAAAAGGTGTCAAGTTTCTGGGAAGTGGAGTTACTGACAGTTTGTAGGCTGCTATGTAAGTGTTGGGAATCTAGCGTGGGTCTTCTGAAAGAGCAGACAGTACTCTAAACTGCTGGACCATCTCTCCATCCTCGTTCTCTTGTCCTCTCCCCTTCCCTCTTTTTCTCTTCCCTCCCTCCCTTCCTCCTTCCTTCTTTCTTTCTTTCTTTCTTTCTTTCTTTCTTTTCCCCTTTCTTTCTTTCTTTCTTTCTTTCTTTCTTTCTTTCTTTCTTTCTTTCTTTCTTTGGTTATGGTAGATTGGTTTTGACAGTGTCTTACTGTGTATCCCAGGCTAGCCTTGAACTTTTCTCTGTATCTCAGGCTGTTCTTGAACTGGAAATCTTTCTGTCAACCTCCTATGTATTGGGGTGGCAAGTGAACAGCTCTGCCTAGCTTTATCCACCATTCTTCACTGGAGTTCATGTTGTCTTAATATTCTTGTCTTAACTAAGTAGCAGACATTTCCAAGATGAGGAGAACTTTGGTGATATTTGAATTTACTCTAGAGCAGAGCAGTGCTTCTCAACCTTCCTAATGCAACAACCCTTTAATACAGTTCTTCATGTTGTGGTGATCCAACCGTAGAATTATTTCATTGCTATTTCATAACTGTAATTTTGTACGGTTATGCATTGTAATGTAAATATCTTATGTGTGGGGTTGTGGATGAGACAGGGTTTCTCCGCGCAGCCCTGGCTATCCTGGAACTCACTAGGCTAGCCTCAGACTCAGAGATCTGTCTACCATAAATGTGTTAAGCATAAGCAGTTGTGATTCTTTAGTAGCTAGGTGTGAGAAGCCAAAGCACATATGCTACTGTGTTCAGAATAAAGGTGTTGTGCAGCCTTATAGACAAACCCTTTCTTATCAGAGGCATGGAAGGAGCAACCACGTGGTCAGCATTGTGCTCACCAGTGCTTTGCTATTACTCATCACAGGCCTGTGACTGTGAAATATTAGGGCTTCTCTGTGTAGCCCTGGCTGTCCTGGGAGCTTGCTGTATAGACCAGGCTGGTTTTGAAGTCACAGAGTTCCTGCCTTTGCCTCCTGAGTACTGGAAATTAAAGGCATGTTCTACCACCACTCACTTGGGTATCTTAAGAAGGAAGACTTTAAATTTTCTCTGGTTCTTTTATTTTATTTTTAAAGTGTACATGTCCCTCCTAAGGGCTGGGATTGAACACAGATACCATACCCACCTAGTATTTATGTGGATGCTAGAGATCCAAATTCAGATTCTTATCCTTTAATAGTAACCACTTTACCCACAGAGTTACTTCTCTAGCCCCTTATATTTATTTATGTATATAATTATTATTTTGAAATAGGGTTTCAGATAGTCCAGGCTAACTTTGAATTCCTTATTATCTTGGCCCCATGTTCCAAGTACTGGAGTCTCAGGTGTGAATCACGAGCCCAGAAATAAGGAAAACTAAAATTAAAATCAAGCCAGAGCAGTCATGGTGCATGCTTTTAATCCCAGCACTCTGGCAGCAGAGGCAGGAGGATCTCAGAGTTCAAGGCCAGTCTGGTCTACAGAGTGAGTTCAAGACAGCTAGGACTGCACAGAGAAATCCTGTCTTGAAAAACAAACAACGGGGTTGGGGATTTAGCTCAGCGGTAGAGCGCTTGCCTAGCGAGTGCAAGGCCCTGGGTTCAGTCCCCAGCTCCGGAAAAAAAAAAAAAAAGAAAAAGAAAAACAAACAACAGCAACAACAATAATAATAAATATTTAAATCAGCCCATAGGGTTATTTTATTTACTAAGCTTAAAAAGTTATAAATCGGGCTGGGGATTTAGCTCAGTGGTAGAGCGCTTACCTAGGAAGCGCAAGGCCCTGGGTTCGGTCCCCAGCTCCGAAAAAAAGAACCAAAAAAAAAAAAAAAAAAAAAAAAGAAAAAAAAAAGTTATAAATCATTTATTTGGTACTAATATTTGTTTTCTATTTTTAAAATACTTATTTTCATTTGTGTGCCTCTGAGCATATGTATATGCACTGCATACCTACAGGAATGCTTTCCAGTCAGGTGAATTATCAGATCTTTTAGAATTGGAATCATTGAAAGCTTAATTGAGGTTGTTTCTGAGTTAAATCCCAGAATTTTTACAAGTTGTTTTGTTGAGTTAAAATAGTCTAAAATGGGGCTGGAGATATGGCTTAGCAGAGTACAGTCTACTCTTCCAGATCACCCAAATCCAGTTTTCAAGACCCATGCCAGGTGGCCCCCAACCTATAACTCCAATCCAGGTGATCCAGTGCCCTCTTCCTGCCTCCAAGGGCATTACATGTACATGATGTATAGGTATACATGCTAGCAAAACAGTTATATGTAAAATAAAATGAAATTAAAGATAAATTAATTTGGCTAGGTATGATTGCACACGACTTAACTGTGGGGAAGCAGAGGCTGACAGATCTCTGAGTTCAAGGATACATAGTAAATTTAAGACAAACTACAGTTATGTAGTTGAGATGCTGTATCAAAACAAACAAAATTAATAAAATGGTCTAATGCAAAGTCTAGATTTTTTAAAATAGTAGTACTCTGAATTCCCACCTGCTGTCTCAGGAATGAAACAACGTAACAATAGCCTCTGTTAGTCGGCCAAAGAAAATCACTGGTATCTGGGACCCAACCCTGGAATTAGGATGAATTCTGTGACTGTATAGGGATGTGGCTTGTCAATCTGGAGGTTCAGGACAGCTGTGAGTGTGCCCAGTATACAAATTATAAACTTAAAACATTATGAGAGTGTCGGGGTATGCAATTGCACTAGCAGCTATCAGGTGTGAGCCGTGTAGATAACTGTAGGAAAGTAAATCATCCACAACATTACAACTGTGACAGACTCCTTTATACTGGGGTCTCCTCATTAACTCTACTGTGTGGTAGAGTAGGAGCAAAACAAGTTATGTATAGTGCTGTAAGAGACGTGCTCCTCTTTCTACGGATAGTGCTGTAAGAGACATGCTCCTCTTCCTATGTATAGTGCTGTAAGAGACGTGCTCCTCTTCCTATGTATAGTGCTGTAAGAGACGTGCTCCTCTTCCGGACTCAACCACAGCTGGCCCTGCCCTTCACCTCAGTACTCAAGAGTCTGACGTGGTGGCACATACCTACAATACCATGACTCAGGTGGTGTACCTTCAAATACTGTCTTAAGGGGGATTAAAAAAGAGAAAGATGAGCAGCAGAGAAGGCTCAGCAGGTAAACATGCTTCCTGTGCAAGCTTGCCTTCTGAGTTCAGTCCCAAAGCCCTTAGTGAAAGGATAGAACTCTAAAATTGTCCTCTGTCCTTCACATAAGGGTCATGGCACGCATATGCAAATAAATAATTTTTAAACTTTTAAGTTTAATTATGTTTTGTAAAAGAGGAAGGTATAAAAAGCCACTCTGGGTTTTGTAATTTCCTTTACTTGTAAAATTACAAAGTAAAAAGAGATTTGTAAGATCTTTCTTACAAGAAAAGAAAACCACTTTTTACACATTTTGGATAGTTAGTTTTTCAGTTGCAGTAGAGTGTTATGAAAGTGTTGAACTGTGTATAACTCACAGAGACACAGGGTACTAACACCCTTGCAGTGTGTTAATTTTTGCAAAGAGCAGACCAGCTGAAGGTGTTTGCTTAGTGTGAAGACAGTTTTTGTTACTTGAAATTCGTCTTTTACATTCCAAAGAGAAAGTCTAGTTCTGGAAATCAGCCCACCTTTTTTTAAAAATATTTTCTTTTTCTTTTTTTTAAAGATTTATTTATTTATTTATTTATTTATTCAGACACACCAGAAGAGGGCATCAGATCCCATTACAGATGCTTGTGAGACACCATATGTTTGCTGGGATTTGAACTCAGGACCTCTGGAAGAGCAATCAGTGCTCTTAACTACTGAGCCACCTCTCCAGTCCAAGCCCAACTAACTTATGTATAAGGTGACTGTACTGGAGGGTTGTGGTTAGTTTCAGAAAATTGTTACTATGTTTACATAGGCAAAGATTTAGAAGAGAGAGATGGCCACCATAACCTGCTATGGGGACCTCATTTTTTCAGATACACACAGTGGTTAAGGTTCTAGTGCAACTTTTTGCCCTGTAACACTAAGTTGTGTGTGTTGATATTGTTTTGTCTTAACATCATCTTTCTTACTGCTTGCCTATGAGTTTTTTTCCTTGGTCTCAAAGCCATCCTTTGGGCCTTGACTAGGACATAGTGACTACTCTTGGACCAATGGTTCTCAACCTTCCTAATTTTGAGACCCTTTAATACATTCCTTATATTGTGGTGACCCCCCAGCCAATTTTTATTGCTACTTTATAACTTTAATTTTGCTATTGTTATAAATTATAATGTAAATATCTGTGTTTTCATGTGGTCTTCAGTGACCCCTCTGAGAGTATCATTCAGCCTCCAATGAGTTCATGACCCATGGGTTGAGAGCCACTGCTATGGACAGAGGATACTTGTTTGACATTTAGACTAGGGCAAGTTTTATTCCAAACTAAAGGCTAGAGTAAGTTCAGTGATTGTCAGGCACTCCACATCTTTATCATAATACATCAAGGTTAATCATTTAGAGGGGAGCTAATATTTAATATCCTAAAAGCTATCAAGTACTGTGGAACAAAAAATCTGTATTTTTGGTTTCTTAGTTAGGGTTTAACTGCTGTGAACAGACACCATGACCAAGGCAAGGCAAGTCCTATAAAGGACAACATTTAATTGGGTCTGGCTTACAGGTTCAGAAGTTCAGTCCAGTATCATCAAGGCAGGAACATGGCAGGCAAGGTACAGGAGGAGCTAAGATTGCTACATCTTCACCTGAGAATATTAACTTCCAGGCAGTTACTCCAATGACACACCTAATACAACAGGGCCATACCCCAGGCTGAGCATATACAAACCATCACAATTGGTAAGAGAATATTTTCTTTCTGTTCCAGTAACGGATTGTATAAAGTCAAGTAGTGCACACCTGTACAATGCTCAGAAGGCAAAAGCAGGCAGATCTCTGAGTTCAAAGCCAGCTTGGTCTACTCAGAGAATTCTAGGACAGCCAAAGGGAAAGTAAGAATCTGTTTGTTTGTTTGTTCGTTTGTTTGTTTGTTTTAAAAGATTGCATAAGATCAATATCCCTTCCACCCACTATCAAAATTGCAGTTTACTAATAGTTTTAGAATACAAATTTATAAGAATGCTTTAGAAGAAACAACAGAAGTTGCATTTTTAACATTGGTCATCATACATTGTCATTTTCTTTGGTTTGGTTGGTTGGGGTTTTTGTTGTTGTTGTTATTTTTATTTTGTTTACAGTCTAGTTGTTGCCCCTTCCTGGTCCTCCCTCCCACAGTTCTTCATCCCATTCTGTACATCCTAACTCCAAGAGGATGCTGTTCCACCCCCCCACCCCCCCTCAACGCTACCCTACTCCTTGCCAGGCCTCCCCACTCTCTGGGGCCTCAAGTTTCTCAAGGGTTAGGTGCATCTTCTCTCACTGAGACCATACCAAGCATCCTCTTCTGAATATGTGTTGGGGGCCTTGGACCAGCTGGTGTATGCTGCCTGGTTGGTGGCTCAGTGTCTGAGAGACCTCAGGGGTCCGGGATAGTTGGGACTGCTGGTCTTCCTATGGGGTTGCCCTCCTTTTCAGCTCCTTCCAGCCTTTCCCTAATTCAACCACAAGGGTTCCCAGATTCTGTTCAATGGTTGGGCATAAGTGTCTGTGTCTGTCTCAGTCAGCTGCTTGTTGGGCCTCTCAGAGGACAGTCATGCTAGACTCCTGTTTTTCTTTTTGTAATTCTTAATTACTTATACTCCATCCACTAAGAAAGTTTGTCAGCTCTTCCCCTCTACATTTTTGAACTTTGAACAGCCTAACAAGTGTTTTAACTGTTACTTTTTAGTTCTTATCACTTTAACTCATCCTCCCTGATTGGCCTAAAGGATATCTTGTTCTGCTAACTAATAATAATCTAAGGAATGATCTTTTCTTTGTTGGTTTGTTTTGTTTTTTGTTTTTGCTTTTGTTTTTCCAAGTCAGGTATTTTCTGTATATCCCTGGCTGTCCTGGAACTCACTCTGTGGACCAGGCTGCCTTGAACTCAAAGAGATCTGCTTGCCTCTTCCGCAACCTCCAGTGCTGGAATTAAAGACATGCACTACCACCAACCAGCTTGGAAATGGTGTTTTCACTAACAAAAATCTACTGTTTTAACAAGTATGTTAAAATAGAAGTGTAAGAAAAGGGTTCTAAATACAAGATAAGCCAAAGTCCCAAGGCAAGTATTTGTCTATATAGTTTTACTTGCTTTTGGTGTGCTTAAGACTTGGTGTCAAAACCCAGGCTGACCTAAAACTGAATCTTCCTGCCTTTACCTCCCACATACTGTGTGCTAAGACTACACACCTGTATTACTGTAACCAGCATGTGTCCACATTCACTGAAGTGGTTTTTATTGGGCATCCTACTTAGATTATGTAGGTTATAAGTTCTGGGCATACCGTATATATGCAAGGTGGGCATAGCACCAAGCTTGTAAAAAGAAAACAACTTGTGACTAGCTCCAGAGGAGCAGACTTAGGTTTAGTTGGGAGGAAGGAGAAAGTTATGTGTGCTTGGGTCATGCCAAATACTAAGAATAGAACTTCTTGCCTAGCAAGCGCAAGGCCCTGGGTTCGGTCCCCAGCTCCGAAAAAAAAGAAAAGAAAAAACAAAAACAAAAAACATCCCTGAGGGGTTGGGGATTTAGCTCAGTGGTAGAGCGCTTGCCTAGCAAGCACAAGGCCCTGGGTTCGGTCCCCAGCTCTGAAAAAAAGGAAAAAAAAAAAAAAAAAAAAAAAAAAAAAAAAAAAAGAATAGAACTTCCTTCCTACTCTTTCTCCAGCCTCACTTCTGTCTGTCATAACTACATTAAGAACTGAAGCCCTTTAACTTAAGTGTAAATGTAAACTACATATTTAATTTCAAACATTTTGCTCTACCCCTAAAAAAAGTTTAAAATGTAATTTAAAATTTGATTCTATGGGTGGGAGAGATGGCTCAGTGGTTAAAAGCATTGACTGCTCTTCCAGAGGTCCTGAGTTCAATTCCCAGCAACCACATGGTGGCTCACAACCATCTATAATGAGATCCGATGCCCTCTTCTGTTGTGTGTCTGAAGATAGCTACAGTGTACTCATATAAATAAAATAAATAAATCTTTTTTTTTAAAAAAATGATTCTATAAGATTAGACAACTAGCTCAGCAGTTAAGAACACTGTTTGGGGGGCTGGGGATTTAGCTCAGTGGTAGAGCGCTTACCTAGGAAGCGCAAGGCCCTGGGTTCGGTCCCCAGCTCCGAAAAAAAGAACCAAAAAAAAAAAAAAAAAAGAACACTGTTTGGTCTTCTAAAAGAGCTATACATGCAGGCAAAACACTCATACAAAGAGAATTTAAATGACAATTTAGATATTAGATAAGTATAATATATTGTTACATTTAATTTCACACATTTATTTTTAAAATGTGGCTCCTAAGAAATTCTAAAGCAAAATTCGTGGCTCCATTGTCATGTGGTAGTTCACAACTATAATCACAGCACTTAGAAGGTAGAGGTTGGAGGAACAGAAGTTCATGGTTGTTGTCCTCAGCTACATGATGAGTTTAAGACCAGTCTGAGCTACACGAAACTGTCTCAAAAAATGTATTTTAAACTATGACTTTGAATAAATAAGCATTTTATCACCCAGGTCCCCACCCACCCCCACTCCCACCACCCTTAAAAATATTTTTAATGGAGAAGAACTATTTCCTGTGAAAATAGTATTGAAGTTACACTGAGACATGGGTATGGTTACTTACTTTCTATTTGCTTAGCTGCTGCTTTACCAATGACCTCTACCATCGTTTTTTCCTTCTTTCTCTTTCTGGTTTTTATGTATTTGCTTGTTTGTTTTGAGACGTGTTCTCACTATGTAGTCTTTGCTGGCCCAGGAATCTTTTTGATGGCCAGCCTGGCCTCTAACTCATAGATGCCCTACTTGCCTCTGCCTCCTCACTGCTGAAATTAAAGACACATGCCATTATGCCCAGCTTAAATTGTCTCTTTTCACTTTGTGTATATGGGTCCTTTGCCTGCATATGTGTGTTCTAGGCACCACATGAGTGTCTAGGAAGCATGAAGCCAGTCTCACATCTTAACCTCCATGTGGATGCTGGGAATCAAACCTCAGTCCTTTGGAAGAGCAACAAGTACTCTTAACTACTGAGCCATCTCTCTATCCCCAGTCTACCATTACTTTTAAAGAAATTGTTTAGTAGGTACTCCAGGATTCAAGAAAACTCTGAGAAGAGCTGGAGACATGGCTTGGCAGTTAATAGAACTTGCTGCTCTCGTGGAGGACCTGGGTTTGATTCCCAACACAAAATTGTGATTCACAGCCATTTGTTACTCCAGTTTGTAGTAATCCAGCTCTCTGTTCTGACCTCTAAAAGCACCAGGCACATACATGGTGCACATACATACATGAAGGTGAAATACCCATACACACAAAATAATGTTTAAAAAAGAAAGAAAACTCTAAAAGCAAAAGGTTGGGAAGCTTCCTAGCTTCCAAAGAGCTGTCTGCTTATTGCCTCGCTTCTGCCACTGTACTTTCTCAGGCTCCCTACATGCTTTCCTAGCCTGTCCAGCCTAGTCAGCGTGCTCATCCTCCACGACTCCAACCGCCCTTACCTGTACTGTGCTCCCAACCCTTCTGTTATGGCAACTGTCCTTTACTGTTTACTTTTTTCTCTCTGGTGATGTTCGATGAAGGAATAAAGTAGTTATCAGACATGGATTTGGAGATTAGAAGCAGCACGTTCTCGTGCAACTGTGCCAAGTTGTCTTTTAAATTCCTATACGCATTTAACAGGCTGATTTGAAGATACTGAAAATGGCTCCTCAGGGAACTGTATTCCATTCCTTATGCATTCTTATGCAAAAACCATCAGTTTCTCCTAAAAGCCCAACTTCTAATACTGCTGCAGCTGACACCCAGATTTTACTGTGAGTTTTTATGACACCCAAATTTTGCCGTGAGTTTTGGTGACTGCAGCCGCATCTACATTATATGGGCTTGTTAGGATACTTCTTGGAACATTTTGTAATATGGGCCCACAGGGAATAAAAACATTCTTAATCTGCCTTTTATATTTTCTATATTATTCTAAATATATGCCAAGTTGTTTTCTTAAGTTCTACATGATATATTTAATTTTTAGGCTTAATCTGAAAATTGATTCCTTATTAGGATTTGTGTATTTGGTTGGTTTTGTTGAAACAGAGTGTTACTGTGTGCTCCTGGCTGACCTGTACTTACCATGTAGACCAGGGTGGCCTAGGATATACAAAAAGTCTGCTTGCTGAGATTAGAGGCATGCACCACCATATCCAACCAAAAAGTTCTGTTTTTAAAGCAACGTTTAGAGCTTTTCCAAATCTTAGCTGTGTATCCGTTACACAAATATTTTTCTTAATCATTCACATTAATAATCTATCAACCAAATCTGTCAACCTAATCATCAGATTTTTTTTAACTGTCATTTGGGCTCTTATACTTATATATTTGTATGGTAGTGAAAAAATAGGTTTGGATCCTGTCAAGGTATATGACCCAGAGTTCATGCCATTAAGTCTATGAATTTAGATCACAGGTAAGTAAATATGATGTAGCAGAAGCCTAAGACCAAAATGTAGAGGCAGAAGTCTGGATTTAGGACTTGCTCAGCTTGAGCAAGTTACTTCAGATCAGTTATCTATTAAAGATAAATAAAAATACTCTTACATAGCCGATAGGATTAATTGAAAGTCTATATAAATTCTATAGCATTGTTTATAGTAGTCTTACACAATACCATGAAGGAAATTTCCTGTGTGATATTAAACAACTAGTGCAAGAAGGAGTCTCCTGGTTTTGAATTATCAGTGATACATTAAATAAAAAGACAAACTACTATTTTTTAAAAAATTATCTTTAATTTTATTTTTATAGTCCAGTCATTATTCCACTCCCAGTCTACCCTCTGACAGTTTCTCATCCCATTCCCTTCTCCCCAAACCCCAACTCCAAGAGGATCTCCTTACTCCCTGGGGCCTCAAGTCTATCAAGGGTTAGGTGCATCTCCCCTCACTAAGGCCAGACCAGGCATCCTCTTCTGTATATGTGTTGGGGGCCTGTATGCTGCCTAGTTGGTGGCTCAATATCAGAGAGATTTCAGGGGTCCCAAGTTAGTTGAGGCTGCTGGTCTTTCTGAGAGGTCGCTCTCCTCGTCAGCTTCTTCCAGCCTTTCCCTAGTTCAACCTCAGGGATTCCTGGCTTGTTCAGTGGCTGGGTGTAAGTATCTGTGTCTGGCTCAGTCAGTTGCTGGTTAGACCTCTCAGAGGTAAGCACACCATGGAATAAGTAATAGTGTCAGGACTTGGAGCTCCCCCTTGAGATGGATCCCAAGTTGGGCTGGTCCCTGGACCTCCTTTCCCTCAGTCTCTTCTCCATTTTTGTCCCTGCAGTTCCTTCAGACAGGAATAATTAATTCTTTATGGTCGTGGACAAAATACTCTTTCACACACTTATGACTGAGTATAAAAGGTAGTATTACAAGCATGTGGACAGTAGGTACCCCTCAAGCTTAGATCCCCTAGTAATGGGACCATGGCAGTAACTGTTGAATGTAGGCCCAGGACAAGAACAGAACGAAGAGGACTTAGTACTCCAGCAGCATTGTTTGCAGACTGTTAACATTCACATCTGAAGTATCCCACCAAGCTTGTGTTTTAGTGGCTTCGACACCAGCTTATGGTGCTGTTGGAAGGTGGCAGAACCTTGTGAGAAAGCACATGTGAAAGGTGTTATTGGGACACTTAATGTTGCCCTGTCATCACTTCCTGGCTGTAGTAATGTGAGCAGCATGCTTCTGCAGCGATGCTTTGCCAAGCTTCAGACACACTGGGCCTAGTGACTGTGGGATGGAACCTCTAAAACAAAGTAAACATTTTCCCTTTTTAAGTTGTTTTTCTCAGACTTTTTTTTAACAATGACTTGAAGCTGACACATGTGCAAAATGTTAAAGTATGTGTACTCTTTGACTCGTTATTTCATCTTCAAAGAATTTACATTCAAGACTTGTTTATATAAATGCCCAAAAATGAATGCTGGATCTTACCTCAGTAAGGGAAAATACTAGCCTAGCATAGATTCTCCAGTACAGAGAGAGGGGGTGGGGGTGAGGGTGGGGTTTTCAGAAGTGAGATCTTCTACAGTTTTAAATTACACATTACATTATACACTATTTTTAATGATGTGATGAAATCATAGGCTATCTTGGAAATTAACTATCCCCTTGCCCAGCTTATGTATGAATGCTGTATGTATATTCTACCCGTACCTTTGTCCTTTAGTAACATCTCCATGAGCACCACTGTTAAGGTATCATCACATGGTCACATTATTTCATAGAGTTGCTCAGGGATGAGTGAGATGCCAGTGGGGTAAGAAACTAAGCATGGCCAAAGTATTGTGTTTATCTGTAAATGGATAGAAGCAAGGTGGTGGTGGTGGGGATCAAATTTCCTTTGCATTTAAACAGCTCAGATAGTCTGTGCCAACGGTATGGCTGTTATGTTTTGTTGTTGTTATTGTTCAATTGGTTGTTGATTTTTTTCAGAGCCTTAATTGTGTTTAAAATGACTTTGAACCTATGATCCTTGTTCTTCAGTCTCCCTAATTGCTGAGGTTGGAGGTCATCGGTACTGCACTGTGCAGGTATAAGAGAGTAAACATTGTTGAGTGTAGCCTTTAGTGCTCTTAGCTAAAGCGAAGAGAGTCGCACAGAGTAAGCTGTGAACAGCCTTCATGGAAGGAGAAAGCCAATGTGAAAGATTGCAACCTTGAGTCACTTTCAGAAAACTCCCATTTTATTTCAAGGAGATTTAAATAATCTTGGGGGTTCATTTAGTTTTCACTCCATATATATTTAAAATCTGCCAAGTTTGCTTTGCTTTTTGTGTGTATGTGCATTTTAGCATCTTGGGTAAGCATGCATTCCATGTAGAAATTCCTGATATTTTTCATCACATGGCATTTGTTAATTAGTCCTCTTTCTTCAAATCAGCTAAATGTCTGGACCAGTGCTAGATACTAACACAAAAATACTATTAACATTCAGTAGTTACTGCCTGCAGTTAATCTTCTGTTTACAGAGAAGACATACATAAACAGAGACAATCTAATAGGAATTTGGCGTGTTTTGTCAGGACGATAAATTGACATGTTGCTGGTATTTGGGTAGCCTCATCTTTCCCTCTTTTATTTCTTCCAAGTGTTCCCTAGAATTGTCATGAATTTAGTTGTTATTGTTCACATGTGTGTTAAGAATCAGCATCCCTTAGCTTTCAGAACACTCTTGGAAATTCAATAGCTATTCTGTCTTTATAATTCCATCACAGGACTGGAGAGCTGGCTCAGTAGTTTAGCACATATACAGCTCTTTCAGTGTTTCTGAGTTTAGTTCTCATCAAAATGCTCATAACTCCAACTCCAAAGGATGATACCCTCACCCACACACAGAATTAAAAGAATGTAAGTCTTTATTTAAAATAAAAAACAAAGCCTTAGTCTGGGTATAATGATGCATGCCTTTAATCCCAACACTAGGGAGGCAGAGTCTGGTGGATCTCTGTGAGTTCAAGGCTAGCTTGGTCTCTATAGCAAGTTCAAGGATGTCCAGAGCTACATTAGAGACTATCTCAACAAAAACAAAAACAAAAGAAAAAAAAAAAACCTAACAACAATCAAAACCCCAAGGCGGTCTTTTTATCCCTTAAGGAGGGCATTTTTACTGAACCTTGAACTAATGGCAGCCCCAGCAATCCTATCTTTATCCTTGATGAAGCTGTGGTTACTGTAAGTTTGAGGCCAGCCTGGGCTACTAAGTGGATTTCCCATTAGTCTAGACTACAATGAAACTACCAACATCTACCCCGCCACCCAATATATATAAATAAAACTACATTGTTCCCTACGTCCCAGAAACTATGCTGGGCATATGAACTCATTCTCACGCTTCCACAGGTACTCCCACCTGTTTGTTTTTTAAACAAAACTGTAGCCTGTAGTGACCAAACTCAGAGCAGTCCTCTCATCTCCAGCTTTGAATAGGTGGAACTATAGATATGAGCCACCATACCTAGGTTAAAGTTTTAATGTAAGTACTAGTTATATATCCATATTTTATTGTAGATAGAGTTTACCTCACAGTTAGACAACTTTAAATAACAATTATTAGGTAATAGTAGAAACAAACTACCAAAGCTTTCTGGTTGTTTTATTTCAGTTCTCAGCCTGATATACATTTAAACTCTCTGTTTAGTTACTGTTTATAGTCCATTGTGGAATCTTTTTACGTAGCAGCAGCTTGAATGCTAAATAAGCAATTAATGTTGGTATGGCTGTTTTAACCCAAATTAAATTCATGATAATTAGTTGTGGTGTTGTAACCTTACTTCCTGTGGTATACAACTTGATATATGTGTGAGACATATGGCTTACAAGATTTACAAGAAAATGCCATTGCTAAATGGAAAGGCTATTTCTGGAAAAATAGTCAGGATGATGTGCTATAATCTTGCACTTTAGGTTTGAGGAGGGTTTAACCTGTGATTAAACTGTTCCTTTTCCTTTGGCTGATTTAATGGGAGGCCTCACTTATGAATGCATTATTTCCAGAGCAGATAAAAGATTATAAAGCTAGCTCAATATGGTGGTTTTTAAGCCTGACATCCTAGTACTAGAGAGACAGAAATAGGATTATTTCAAGTTCAAGGTCAGCCCAGGCTAGAGTGAATTTGTTAACCTAGGTTACAGTGAAACCTGCACCCCTCAGAAAGAGAGAGAGAGAAGTAGTGAGTGTTTATAAAACTACCTTAGTTTCTGATATGGCGTAATCACAGAATCTGGTGCATATTTCCTTTGCTCAGCTTTGCCATCCATGCTCTCATAATTCTTCACAAGAAGAGCCTTCTTTGTCATATATATAGCTTGTATTGCATTTACTCCCAATTTTATTAGAGAATTCTACAACATAATGTTAATTTAAATTATATTAAGCAGTAAATTGGAGATTGCTCTACAAAAGAATGAAAGATTCAGAATTTTCACTTGTATTCATCCCAGAGGTGGGTAAAACATTATTGTATGGTAATCTCTATACAAAGAGTTGTGGAGGTCTGCTGCTACTATATGGGTAGCCATGCAAAATACACAGGCATGGAATAGCATTTAAACAGGCAACTCTCTGTACAGACAGTTCTATTTAATTACAACTACATCTCCTGAAGACACTTTCCTACTTGGTAGTCTTTTTCTTATAATAACCTAAAAAAAAAAAAACTTGGGATAGAAGGCTGTTCTCATCACTAGGAAATCTGTTAAATGACCTTTAAATTATTTCCTTTAAAAGGTATTGTGTCCAAGCTGGATTTGGTGACATACCTGCAATGCCAACAGTCTGGATGTTAAGGCAGGAAGATAGCAAGTTTGAGGCCAGTCTGAACTGTTTATAATGAGGACATGGTCTCAGATGAATAGACAAATAATGTTCTCTGAGTCCTGGTAATATACTAGTCATAAAACAAAGCAATGCCTCATATTTCTCCTGCCCAGCGGCACTTTCCAGTTGGGACTGCATAACACCTACAGAGCGCTGTTTGCTTCTGCTCTGCTCCTAGAAATTTTAATTCTGCAGCTGTGAAGTAAAGCCACGTCATCTGCTTCTGTCTTAAGTTTTAGACATGTTTCAGGTAAACATTGTTCTAGTTGCATGACACTGGTAGCTTACATTTTAATTGTTACTCCATGTGGAACTTAAGTTTAATTCACACTGATCTTGTGGCTTTACAAAGATGAGCCTAGAAGGTAACTAAAGGAAATTATAGTCATAATTAATATTTAAAGAGAAACTAGTTTAAATTCTTCAGTGTTGGGAAAGATTAAAAAAAAAAAACCCATCTGATGAACAGCAAAGGGATTTGCTATAAGTAGGAGAAGCAAATACTAGATTCAAGACTATTGACTTGAAGTCTTTCTACACTAGTATTTTGGAACCCATACCTCTGTAGAAATGCCGTATAGCTCAGCCTGCAAACACCCCCAACGCACACTGAGGCCTTCCGAAGTTTCACATGCAGCAAACAGGAGCTCCTCGCGCTATGAAATTTGTAGACAGAATTTATTACTGACATTATTGCTACAAATTATAAACATTATCCAAAAATGCTTTTGTAAGTTTTTAGTAAATATGGAAATTTATGGCAAGGATCCCCTAGGTTTGATATTGAAAGTTGTTGAAGACAAGCAACTAATCACTCTGACCTGACTTGGAGTATTTAAGTATTTAAAAAGAGGATAATGTGCCTAGACTTGGGAATTCAACCAAGTAAAGGAAGAATGATTTTATTAAATAGGGTTAGCTTTGGTTTTTCTTTTTTTAAATAAAGCATATACCTGTAGTTCAGTTAGATTAAGAAAACCCTGGAAACAGCTCTAGAGTCGTAGGTTAGTGGTACACCATTCACCTAAGGTTTAGTCCCAACATCTCAACAAAAGGGTTTGTAGAGGGGGCATGTAAAAGGATGGAGAGTCCACAGACATCAAATACCAAACTCTTTTGTTTTTTTAAAGATTTATTTATTTATTATAAGTACACTGTAGCTGTCTTCAGACACACCAGAAGAGGGCATCGGATCCCATTACAGCTGGTTGTGAGCCACCATGTGGTTGCTGGGATTTGAACTCAGGACCTCTGGAAGAGCAGTTGGGGCTCTTAACCGCTGAGCCATCTCTCCAGCCCCCAAACTCTTTTGTGTACTACATTTATTCCTGTTGCTGTGTTATATCCTAAAGGTACTTGGTGTTTCTCGTTGGAGTTCTGTAAGATTTCCCTTCCATTTAAATGAGCTTTTCTTCATAGAACCACCACACCCAAAAATTTCTGCTTCCATCTCATTTGGAATCATACATTGATTCCTGTAATCATTGTAACTATGCAGGTTGCTTTTTGCAATGATCAGAAGTTCTGGGGACTGGAGAGATAGCTCAGTTGGTAAATTTAAGACCAAAAGTTCAACACCCCACCCTATAACCATGTAAAAAGCCAGGCACAGTGGTGCACCCTTGTAACCTCAGGAACAACACCGAAGGTTGACTCTGGCCTACACACAAATGTACACATACATCTGCACTGCACAGCACAAATACACACACACACACACACACACACACACACACCAAAAAACAGCCAACAGATCCTGATAAAACCAACTTTGAAAAAAATAATAGTAATGTTAGGAAAATAAAATTTAAAGTATATCCCCAAATTCCATCTATCATTGTATTTGAAAGATAAAAGGAATTAATCTCTTCAGTAGAATATTCTACATTGAATTTCTCAGCAAGGTTCCTTGGAAACAACTGTTACAATTAAATGTTTAAAATTAACTGAAAAATGACTTCAGAACAACAGGAGGAGGGGGGAAAGACAATTCAATTTCAACCCTGTTTCTGTTTAAAGACAGAATAAAAATAGCTCCAGAAGTAGGAGGAGCCAGGAGTACCTTACTAGAAATTACTGGAATGCTCCAGTGGTTTGGGGTCTAAGAGGCACAAGATAGATTGATGAAGTACATGAAAAAGCTAAGCATGTACACTTTGTGGCAGTGAGTCACAGTATCTCAAGATATATATATAAGACCTTCCTGCAGCTGGAGAGATGGCTCAATGGTTAAGAGCACTGACTGTTCTTCCAGAGGTCCTGAGTTCAAATCCCAGCAACCACATGGTGGCTCACAACCAGCTGTAATGGGATCTGATGCTCTCGTTTGGTGTGTCTGAAGACAACTACAATGTACTTATGTATAATAAATAAATACATCTTTTCAAAAAAAAAAAAGGCCTCCCTTGGGGAAAAGGATAATTATGTTGTAGGTATAGGATAGGTATGTGCTGCTTCTGCCTGTATTTCATCCATATAAATTAGAAACAATGGTGGCTAGAGAGACAAGACAGTTCAACCGTAAAGAGTTCTTCCTTCTCTTGTGGAGGACTGCAGTTCAGATCCCAGCATCTTCATCTCATAATTACCTGTTACTGAAGCTCCAGAGGATCTGATGCCCTCTTCTAGCCTCCATGGGCACCAGTACACACATGGCATACATACATGTACACATACATACAAAATTTTTTTTTGGGTTGTGAGTCTAGCCCCTTAACAGCTAAGCCATCAACCCAGTCCCAAAAATAACTCTTTAAAAAAATAAAAAGATGGATGCCAGGCATGGTGGTACACTCTGGAGCCAGAGGCAGGTAGATTTCTGAGTTCAAGGCCAGCCTTGTCTACAGATCAAGTTCCAAAACAGCCAAGGCTAAACAGGGAAACCTTGTCTCAAAAAAACAAAACAAAACAAAACAAAAAAAAAACCCTAAAATAAGTAAATAGATAGATAAAATTATATTCTGTTAAACTTTGAAGGAGGGGTTGTAGTAATGGACAACATACATAATTCTAGACTTCTGTACCTGTGTACCTGTGGGATGGGAATGTTGGTGCTAAATAAGATGAGGTCTGTAGCTTTCTAAGTATCCACTGTTCTCATGGCGTCATTTTATAAGCACTTATCGAATACCTTGTTTTTATGATTCACCATAAAGAGGAATTAATTCACAAGTTGCTGTTTAGGTGAGAAAACCTGGATTTTTAGCTTTACATATCTATGAATTTCAAATTTGGGAAAACTGCAGCATTTGAGATTTTAGTTTCTCCCTTTCCTTTCATAATTACTTAACAGCAACAAATGCTAAGTGTCTGTTGACTTCTAGCTGAGAGAAACAAATCCCTACAGAGATTCTGTGTGAGAGGAAAGCCAGTTGTGCTGGCCTAGGGCCAGGCTGCACCTCTTTGGCCTACCCTCTTCAATCTGAATTCTCCATGGGGCAGCAACTCTTTTTTTTTTTTTTTTTTTGGCTTTAGCAGTGAGCCCTGGGAGTGCTAATGAAGCCAGCTAATGTAACAAGGTTTGTTAGCTTAGATTTGAGCTCTTGAGGCTTCCTTTGAACCTTTTATGACCGTGCACTTTCAGGCATCCTTTGGGAAGAATAGTTTACACCCTGAAGCAATAATGGATTAGGACCATTTTCTTTTATACAGCAGTGGAAAGGCCTTTGGCACTCTGGTATTAAATAACTACCTATTCGGACATGTTGTGCAATGACTGCCTTTTCCACCCAGTAAGAGTTCCCACTGAAGCCATTACACTCAGTCTAATTTTTTCCAAGAGGGACTGTAAAAGGAAATTGAAATCTTATAGATTACACTTTATATTCCATTCATTGCATTCGTCTTATGCTTTGTGTCTCTCACTCTGTACCTCATTCACCCTTCTGCTTTCAGGTGAAGGTCTCCCACAGGTTTATTACTTTGGACCATGTGGGAAGTACAATGCCATGGTGCTGGAACTCCTCGGCCCTAGCTTGGAAGACTTGTTTGACCTCTGTGACCGAACGTTTACTTTGAAGACGGTGTTAATGATAGCCATCCAGTTGGTAAGTTGGTGTGCAGTTCCAGAGGATAAATAGACCCCTTACCCACCTCCATGAGGGCCCTTAGTGATGTATTAGCTGCAGTGACATCTGGTGACTTAGTTTTTTCAGGCTTAATGGCATTCTAGAAGGATTTAGTCTGAAAGGAGTTGTTGTAGCTGCTGCTTTAGCCAGTTCCTGTGTATAATTTGGCCACAAAGCCTCTTGACCAGTATGTAAGACACCAGACAACAACTAAGGTAGGTTCTTAGTCACACAACTTAAAGGGCTATAAAAGGGTTAACTGAGAGAAGTCAGTGCATCTGCACTTTGCTTTATTTTTAGAATTTGCACCTTGAAGCAGAACCATTCCTGTAACTGAAGTGGAGAAATAGAATTTACATTAGGGAGAAAGAGGACGAATAGGTGGAGCTGTGCAAATGCAAGTACTTGAATCAGCATCTTATTTATAGGTCGTAGGCACACAGCCATGAGCTCTTACCATGCCTTCTTTATTTCACTGTGGAGACTAGAAAAGATTTAAGGTACTAGCCATGCCTTTATTCAAAGCCATGTGACAGATTTTATAGATAATATACCATATGACGTGTGGCATATTATATACTTGTGAGCTGGCCAAGAGGCTTGCAGCCAAATTAAACACTAGTTCCACCTTAAGCAGAAGTTGGTTTTTGTTTTCTTTTCTTTTCTTTTCTTTTTGACCTTCATGGGAAGAATTTGAATATTGCATTGTTTTATTTTGTTCTGTGGTATTATCTCACCAATTTAGTTAGACTGGCTTTGAACTTTAGATATTCTTGCTTCAGCCTCCTGAGTGCTAGGGTGGTTGTGGACCACCCCCCTTCCACAGCCTTGAGGTACCTCTTAATTCATGTGAAGTAGTGATGATCTTACCATCATCCTATACCAATTTGGAAATACTTGAAAATTGACCAGACTCCAGAATTTAAGCCTTCCTTTTTATGCTAAGTAGAAATGCTTTATAGATAGAATTGTTTAATTAAATTTGAAACAATGTTACAATTACTTTCTTTGAGCTGTGGTCACTATACTGAGCATCCTCCTCCTGTTGCCAGCCAGATGTCTAATGTCAGGCTAGCATCAATTTTACTGGTCCCCTAGTTTTTTATTTCTGTAATAACAAGATTGTTAAAGAGTCCTGAGCAGCTAACAATAGAAAGTGTGGGTAGGAGGTGAAGTAGCAGTGACACCTGTCTCAGAGGGCACATTTGCAAGTTATAATATGTAAAGTAAAAATATTACGATCTTAGCCAAATTGAACCATCTCATTTTTTTCTCTTAATCTTAATAGTTGTTATATATTTGTAACAAAAAGTATTTGGATGTGGGGGCATGTTGGAAATAGACTCAGCAGTTAAAAGCAGTTACTGCTCATGCAGAAAATCTGAATTTGGTTCCCAGTACCTACATCAGACAGCCAACACTGCCTGTAACTCCATTTCCAGAGAATCTGATAGTCTCTGGCCTTGTGGAACATGCACACAATTGGTGTATATAAACTCAGAAGGCTCACACACATATGTATAAGTAAAATCACAAAACAAACCTTAAAATATAGTCTTAGTTTATGAGGGTAAAGTGGAAGATAAATAAGAGTGGACTTTGTTGTTGTTGTTGTTGTTGTTGTTTTTTGAGACAAGGTCTTACTCTGTATCTCTGTCTGGCCTGGAACTTTTTTATGTAGATCAGGTTGGCATTGAACTTATAGATATCCATCCATCTTGGATTAAAAGCATGTACTACCACACCCAGCCAAGAGATGTTTTAATTTTAATTTCAGAAGCCTTATGCTGAGCCAGAGACAGTGGCATATCTATAGTGGCAGCTACTTAGAAGACCCGAATAAGAACATTGCTTAAGTCCAAGAGCTCAAGACCTAGCCTAGGCTGCAGAGTGACACAGAACAATGGGAAGGAAAGAATAAAACTGGGGTGGGTGGAATGGGGAGTGAATGTGAGGGAGAGCCCAGTGAAATGGCTCAACAGGACTTGCCACCAAGTCTGACAAGTTAAGGTTAGCTCTCGGGTCCACACGGTAGAAAGACCTGACTCCTACAACTTATCTTCTGACCATGATATATGTGGTCATGAATGTACACATGCACATACATACATGCATGCACACAGAAAGACCTGACTCCTACAAGTTATCTTCTGACTGCCACACACACACCTATGACTGCACTTGTACACACACAGTAAGTAAGTAAGTAAGTAAATAAACAAAAAAAAAAAATTAGAAGAAATATTTTGGGCCAGGACAGCACTTGGGAGGCAGAGGTAAGCAGATCTCTATGAGTTCCAGGACAGTCAAGCTATATAGTGAAATCACATCCCCAAAAAAAGTATTTTGGATTCTCCCTCCCCTGGCATGCTTATTTCAAGGTATTTCCATTATTATTTTTTCTTTCTTTTAGCTTTCTCGAATGGAGTATGTACACTCAAAGAATCTCATTTACCGAGATGTCAAACCAGAGAACTTCTTGATTGGCCGACAAGGCAATAAGAAAGAGCATGTAATACACATTATAGATTTTGGACTGGCCAAGGAATACATTGATCCTGAAACCAAAAAACACATACCTTACAGAGAGCACAAAAGCTTAACTGGAACTGCGCGATACATGTCTATCAACACACATCTAGGCAAAGGTGTGTTGAAAGGGGCAGGTTACTTGAGCAACTTTTTTTCCCCAATAGCACTTTATTGTACATTACATTGTGCATTACAACTTGTACCATTTGTTGCATCATAAGGTAAGTGACATTTTTATATTTGAGATGTTGAAATGGTAAGTTGGTGATGTCCCCATATACCTTAATACTGTGTTTTCTGATGCTTCATTTTTCAGCAGTTTAAGGGTTATTGCAAGATGAAAGTAGTATTTGGGTTAAGTAATGAGATATATTTACATATGTATGACTCTATATACACATAAAAGGAGGACATCAGGCTATCCCTATGTTAATGAAGAGGTATCACTAAACCTGAGGCTGGAGAGATGGCTCACCAGTTAAGAGCACAGGCTGTTCTTCCAGAAGACCAGGTTTGGTTCTCAGCACTCACATGTCAACTGTCTGTACCTTTAGTTCCAAGGAGTGTGATCTGTTCTGAACTCCTTGGGACCAGGAACACATGTGGTACACAGATATACATGCAGGCAAAACATGATGTGGATCCCACATGGTAGTTATGTTTATTATTCTATGAAGTGTGCTTTGAGCACCCACCCAGTGTGGTAGCAGAGCACTCCAACATCCTGGTGCTGCCGCTGCCGCTGGCCATCTCCAGAGTGAGGTTTCCTGAGGTGGAAGTGTTCTTCAGGTCAGAGCTAACATATCCTAACATTATGTCTGTTCTCTACTTCTCTACATTTTGTAAAGAATTCTCTCTCTCCTTCTCTCTTTCTCTCTTGTGTATGGGGTGTGTGTGTGTGTGTGTGTGTGTGTGTGTTTCTAGACAGGGTTTCACTACGTAGCCATGGCCAGACTTGACTTGAATTTAGAGATCTGCATACCTCTAACTCCGAAATTCTGAGATTCTTTAATCTCACGTGCCCCTGAGCCTGGCAAAAATTCTTGTAGTTGGGTATAGTGGTACGATCTTTAATTTCAGCACTCTAGAGCATAGGCAGATGGATCCCTGAGTTTGAGACCAACCTCATCTCCATAGCAAGTTCCAGGTCAACTGAACTGAACCATGTCTCAAACAAAGCATGACTTCTAAGCCCTATCTCAGGTATCACACTAGAGAAGTCTCCACGGGAGCTCTGACGCTGTTGGCTTTAAATGTGTTCTGTTTTTTAAGTTGTAATAAGGGAGGGAGACCCTGGGAAATACGTAGTCAAATAACTCAGAGAAGTACTTTTCATTTTGCAATGAAAATGAGCAAAGGGAAAGTATTCTACCTGGCATTACGTCTGATGAGCTACCTCCTATTGATTAAGACGGCCCAACTTGTGTTAGTTAATGGTTAAAATTAGAGAACATTCCTTTTCTTTGAACAAAATATATTTAGCCTAAAATTGGGTGCTGAGCCTGTTAAAGCAAGCACATTTTTCTTATAAGCTGAAAGTGAGCTTTCACCATGTTGAAGATATTTGTGTCTTGTTCATTTCCTAGTAGTGACATTCTTCTTTGAAAACAAAAATACCCATTTGAAAAAGTGAGGAGGACCTATTGGATTAATGAATGAAACAAGTGCAGAGTATCCAAACGAGTATGGAGAAAACACATGTTGGTTCTCTCATTAACAGTTTAAGACCTAACTGCACAGTGGTGACACACACCTTTAATCCTAGCACTTGGGAGGCAGAGGCAGTGAGTTAGAGGCCAATATGGTCTACAGAGCAAGTTTCCAGAACAGCCTGGGCTACACCGAGAAACCCTGTCTAAACTTAAGAAGAAAAGAAACAAACAAACAAACAAACAAACAAAAAAAAACAGAAGATTTAAGACCTAATGGTTTGGTATTATTTTAAATTTTAGAGCTCAAAAATGATTTTTCAAATTATCTAAAATGACCACTTTATTTTCATATATGAAACTGAGGCCCAAAGTAGGTGGCTTGGCAGTGTTTTCATTTTACTGAGCGGAGTTAACGAGTTCATAAAAACGGTAAGCACAGACCTAGGTCTCACACCTTCTTTAGGTATCGTAGTTTCTCCATTCTGTATCCCAGAGCTATGTTTTGATCCTTCTCAGGACTTAAAGAGCTACATCATATTTTTTGTCTTTGAAAATTGTAAATCTGTGGAGAGCTTGCCCTCTAGTGCTCATTTAGCTACAATTCAAGCATTTGCCTAGGGCATTTTTTATTATCAAGAGGCTTCCTTGTTATACACAGGAAACAGATGTAAAAGTGGAGAGGTGTGATACTGTTTGAGAAATTTTCCTGCTGTGTTTCCCCTTTCTGCTCTGCTCACCTCACATACTCTGTTCCTCTCCTTATTTCTTATGCTCTGTTAACAAACATTTTGTCTGACTACGTGTTTTCAACCCTGTATTTTATTGCAAATTTTAGATGACCCATGTAGGCAAACTGTCTGGAGATCTGGCTGTTTTATTATATCCTTAATCCAGGACTCACTCATTCAAGGAAGACCCTTCACAAAATTATGCCCTTTTTCTATTGGAAACTGCCTTTTCAGAACCCTTCTTGCCAGGCACAGTGGCCCATTTCTGTAATCCCATTACTGTATAAGCAGAAGGCAGGAGGATCACCAAAAGTTCTGAGCTTCATAGTGAATTCCAGGCTAGCCTGGGCTACCAAATGAAACATCGTCCTCAAAAACAAAACAAAAAAATCAAGGAAAATTGCCCTTCTGTCACAGTACTATTTACAAAGTTGCCTTTTCAGAAGGGGGTACCCTGAAATAAAGAAGATGCCCTGGAGGTATATGAGTGTAGGAAGTGTTTTGAAGGCAAATATGAAGTAGTAGCAAGGTACAATAGTATGTGCAGGTGAGAGTAACAATAAAAGCTTTCTTTTTTTTTAGATTTATTTATTTTATTTACATGAGTATACTATAGCTGTCTTCAGCATACCAGAAAAGGGCATCAGATCTCATTACAGAGGGTTGTGACTCACCATGTGGTTGTTGGGAATTGAACTCAGGACCTCTGGAAGAGCAGTCAGTGCTCTCAACCGCTGAGCCATCTCTCCAGCGCCAATAAAAGCTTTTTAAGTTGAAATATTTTAACAACATAAAAATGAACAGTACTTTACAGGGTAGATAAAGTGTTAAAATATTTCTTGTTTACTGTACGAGGAGTAAGGGGTGTGTGAGTGTGTGTGTGTGCGTGTGTGTGTGTGTGTGTGTGTGTGTGTGTAAATCTATCTTTATATTATTAACCCTCTAACTCCTCCTGGACCTCCTCCTCCAATGCTTCTCACACCTTCATCTTTTCCTTTCTTCTTACTTCTCCTCTTCTAAATAACCCACTGAGTCCAGTTAGAGTTAACTTCAAGATTATAAGCCACACTCCAGAAATGACTTCCCTCTTCCTCCAGCAACCATTAGTTGCCAGTCACTCCTCGGCTGAGGGTGGGGCCTCATGAGCATCTCCCCCACCCATGTTGGAGTTACTGACTGGCTTGCTCCTCTGCAGGTAACTAACTGCTGTAAGTTCGTGAGTGCAGTGGCCGTGTCCTATCTAGGAGACATCGTCTTATAGCACTCCTCTCCATCCTCCAACCTTTACATTCTTTTTTTATTCTTTTTTGTTTGTTTTTTGTTTTGTTTTTTTCTTTTTATTGGATATTTTCTTTACTTACATTTCAAATGTTACCCCTTTCCCGATTTCCCTTCTGGTGTCCCCCTATCCCTTCCCTCCTCCCCCTGCCTCCATGAGAGTGTTCACCTACCTACCCACCCACCCCCTCCCATCTCCCTGCCCTGGCTTTCCCCTACATGAGGGCATTGAGCCTTTACAGGGCCAAGGGCCTCTTCTCTCATTGATGCCCAATAAGGCCATCCTCTGCTACATGTGTGGCTGGAGCCATGGATCCCTCCCTCATTGGTTGGTGGTTTAGTCTCTGGGAGCTCTAAGTGGGTCTGGTTGGTTGATATTGTTCTTCCTCTGGGGTTGAAAACCACTTCAGCTCCTTCAGTCCTCTCCCTAACTTCAACCTTCACATTCTTCACATTCTTCATGATGGTCCTTTAGTCTTCCTGGAGGGTAGAGATGTCTCATTGTGGGGGAGCACTCAGCAGTCACTTATTCTCAGGACATTGAAAGTGAGGAGTCTCTCAAAAACTTTTCTGGCAAAAGTTGAGAGCAGCACTGATACATGGGTAGTTTGATGTCTCTTTAAGCAAAAACAATAGTAGGCTCCCCACTTAGGGCCCATTTTCTCACCAGCATGACACTTTGACCAGGTTTACAGTATTACTACTCATTCCATTTTGTGCACATTTCCCATAATTTGAGGCAGCAGTTACATATGTTGTGCTGTACTTTTAGGCTATGGCTTTCCCCACCTAGATAACAATCTTGGATTTTACTTTACACTCAGAAGATCAGAATCAAGTTGAAGGCAGTAACTTAGCAAAGCGGTGTGATGCAGTCCTGTAATCCCAACACTTGGGAAGCTAAGGTATAAGGGTCATGAGTTTTAGGCCAGCTTGTCTTAAGAAATAAAACACATTCAAGGTAGTCTCTTAGTTCTCCTTATTTACACACACACACACACACACACACACACACACACACACATACACACACACACACCATTCCTACCCCCACCCCTGATTTTCAGCCAGGGTATCAAGTAGTTCAAGCTGGCCTTGAACTCACCAAAATCATCTGCGTCTGCCTCTTTAGTACTAGGGTTAAAAATGTACACTACTAAACCCAGCTGTAATCTCTTTTGGGGAAGCTCTAAATTTGGCTGAAATAAAAAGTAAACACAAATCATGCCTGTAATTTTAACAGTTGAGAAGTAGAGACAGGAGGATCATCCTGAGGCAGAAAGCAGATTTGAGGCTGTCTTGTGCTACATTAAAGCCTAGCTCTGGGGTTGGGGATTTAGCTCAGTGGTAGAGTGCTTGCCTAGCAAGCACAAGGCCCTGGGTTCGGTGCCCAGCTCTGAAAAAAAGGGAAAAAAAAAAAGCCTAGCTCTGTAAAACAAGAACAATAAATAATAAACATCTTTACAAGCCATAGCTGGTAAGCTCAAAGTAGATGCATATACTAGTTAGTGTTCAGTTGACATCCAAAGACTGCTTCTTAGGTAAAGTCACACGTTTTTGTGAACTATTCCGCAGTTACTTACTAATTTATCTTCCTATTTCAAAAGATAGAAAAGCTAGCAAGTTATTTTAGTCAAGTTCCAAAGATAGCAACTTGTTTTGTGTATCAATAGAGGATACCTTTAGTGTTAAACCTTTAGTTTTAATGTAATTATGGGATACTTGGTACAAGTAGGTTAACAAAATAGTAATATATTGTTCTCTGCTGACTTGAAACTACAGTGTTAGTTTTTGTGATGAGTTAAAATTGCTAAACATGTCGGGGGAGGGGTGATGGTGCTTGCCTTTAATCCCAGGGCAGGCAGATCTCTGTGAGTTCCAGGCCAGCCTGGTGTACACAACAACAGACAGCCAGAGCTACACAGAAAAACCCTGTCTTGGGGAAAAACTTGCTAACATGTATTCTAGGTATTCTGCATCTTGCGTCTTTGCAGGCCTAGTTCAAGTGGACTATTTTAAAGTAGCTTCACCTGCTCAGACTGCTGCTTAGTTTCTCCTGTGGTAGCCAAACTAAACAAGTCCTGTTATTCATGTATTATCTCATGCTCAGGCAGGTGAGTGTTGAATATGCTTCATCCACCAACTAGCATTGAGCTAGTTTTAATTTAGAATTTACTCTTCACTTGCTCTTTACTTGTTAACAACAAAGGACAGCCACTTATTTTTTTTTTCAGTTTTAATATAAAATTTTATTCCTGGTTCAAGTGTACAAAGATTAGTAAGCAGAACCTTTCTAGAGCAGAAGGGCTTTGGGAGGGATTGTTTGGTTCTAAAGCTCTTTCTGCTTTAATAACTGCAAACATAATGTGTGTGATCTATCTTCCCTCTTAGAGCAAAGCCGGCGGGATGATTTGGAAGCCCTGGGCCATATGTTCATGTACTTCCTTCGAGGCAGCCTACCCTGGCAAGGACTCAAGGTATCCTGAAAGTGCTTTGTCTCTGCTCAGTTGATAATGAAAGGACTGCCTAGCATGATGTCTCTAAAAAGCACAAAGGGGAAGGCAGGCTTCAGAGATGAGAAGCAGGGATTAGTGACATTAGCTCACATTGTAAATGGTCACCTGGGCTTTGGGAGCTCGGTTTGTTCACATTTGGCTTCTGTGCCTTCTTATCTTAACCCCTGCCTCTTCGTGTTTAGTTTTCCATACTCCCTTCCGCTCTCCCTCCTCTTTCTCCCAGCCTTGGCAGTGCTGCTTTTCTCTGTGTGTTGGTAGCACTAGCATTATAGAGCAGGAGGAGTGTTCCCCAGCAATAGGGAAAATTTTACAACAAATTGATGACAGCAGCTGCTACACGTTTACCAGAAATGCCAACAGGGTTCCCCAGACTCCTAAGGAGAACTGGGAAGTAATTTATTACTCCTACATAGGCAAAGAACTCACCTTAACAAAAACAGCAGAAAAAGATTCAGGCTTAACATTGCTGTTTAAATACATTATTGAGTAAATAACTTTCAGATAGTAGCCACTTCTTGCCAACAATGTTTTAGTCACTTTTTTTAGGTAGATGTTTCTTTAAGTAGATGTGAGTAAACTCTTTATGAAGTAATAAGCATTATCATTACTCTGTGACTATTATTAGGAAGTTTAAACTCCTAACCCTTCCCATAGTCAGATATAAAGTAATTTTTTAGTTGTAACTTGGAAAGAATCTTAATCTTTTATTTGAGGTATTCATATATTTCCTTCCTCCAGGTGGGCCGAATAATCCATTTTTTCCATGTTTTCTAGGACATAGCTTCTACACCCATTCATTCTCACTGATTAAACACAGGGCCTTGTACATTCTAGGCAAATGTTCTTTCTCTGAGCTACAGCCAGACCCTCCTATTCTCTAAATAAAATTTTTCTTAAATTTCTGTCCTGACAATCATCATCTAGTCATGTATATCTTTCATTAATAGTGACATGTTACATATAGCTACATATCCTGCTCACTGGTAGTGTATAACTTAGTTATTTGCTTGAAATTCTCATGGACTCTGAGACCCCATTTTAGTGGTAGTCGTGGATTTAGAATCTCTCCAACTTACTTTTCCTCGCTGTTATTTTATTCTGGGTGAGGCAGACCAGTTAAAGCCTCAGGAAGAGTCCGAGGTCCAGAAGCTTCCTATGTTTGTTCCTGTGTGCTGTATTTGCACTGCTCTGACCCACTGGCACATGTTTACTTGTAAGCAAGCCCTATTCTGCAGGTAGCTTTCATTTGTCTGGAGAGGTTTTGTTTGTTGCTTTGTTTCCCTTGTTGGTAAAGCTACATCCTCAACCCTGGAAACATTAAAGGATGAGTCTCCAGTCTTTTGAACTCGATGCTAGTTTTTCTCACCTTTGAAATATAAGAAGATAAATTATTAGCTACAGAAAAGTTATGACTTCACCTGAGAAAACATATTCTTTGGATGTCAAATAATGCTAATAATACATGCATCTCCACTGAGTGTACCAGAAACTGGACCTGGCCTTGGAGGGAGAAGGGCTGATCACTGTTGGACTCTTCACTAGCCATGGGGGTTCTCTAAGCTGCTGCAGGTTTTAAAACACTGCTGCATAATGTTTCTGCCTTCTTATCCAGTCTGTCCATCTCATCTGAGACTGCTACACATATTTGCAAGTGAAACTTTCCAAAGCTCAGCAGAGGTTTGTAGGTATCTAAACACAGCCTGGCTAAAAAAAGTGAGATCCACTCATAAATCCCACAAGTTTGAATGAAAATAACTATTGTGGCTGCTAGAGAGAAGACTCAGTGGTTTTAGAGCGTGTAAACTCTTGTAGAGCACCCACGTTCATTCCCCCAGCCCCTACCAGTTAACTCACAGCCACCCATAACTCCAGCCTCAGGAAACTGGCCTCCTCTTCTGGGTTCATATGCCACATACAGATGCACACATATGCACATAATTGAAAGTAAAATCTTAAAAAAGACTATAACTGCTGTGTCTAAAAACATCCTTAAACCTACTTAGTATTTTGTCCTGATGATTTTATTTCTTTACTTTCTACAGGCTGATACATTAAAAGAGAGATATCAGAAAATTGGTGATACCAAAAGGAGTACTCCCATCGAAGCTCTCTGTGAGAACTTTCCAGGTAAGATAAAATTCAGCAAGTGTGACTGATGCTTCGAAGTAGATAATGTCACTGTATCTATAAATACTAGTAGGTATTGACCAGATCATTTAAATTTTTTTATTACTATTCAGCCTAAAGAAGGTATCACTTTTATTTGGTCCATAAAGAAAACATTAGTGTCAGGTAATCTGTGTTGATATCTCTCGTGTGGCTGAGAGCTTACTTAACCTGGGGAGGCATTCAGTTAACAGGAATGGCTTTTTACCTCTTTCTTAACAGAGGAGATGATGACCTACCTTCGATATGTCAGGAGATTAGACTTCTTTGAAAAACCTGATTATGAGTATTTACGGAACCTCTTCACAGATCTGTTTGAACGGAAAGGCTATACTTTTGACTATGCCTATGATTGGGTTGGAAGGCCTATTGTAAGTATCCTTTAAAAAAATAAACCTCAGATCAGTGCCACCCCATCTTTTTACTTGCCAGTCCTTCTGCTTGAATCTTTTGGGGGAAATTGCTTGCATTTAGCAATCATTTCCAAGTACTACTCTAGGTTGCTGTTCTCTGAGACCAATGAGTTACGTGTTTTTTGGATTATGACTTGTGGGGGCTAGAGGGATGGCTCAGCAGGTAAGAGCACTTGCTGTTTTTACAGAGGACCCAGGTTCAGTTCCCTGCATCCACATGGCACCTAACAACCATCTGTAACTCCAGCTCAAGGGGATCCAGTGCCCTCTTTTGCTCTGTGTGCACAAGGCATACATATAGTGTTCATATACATATTTATGAAGCATCTATACACATAAAATGGAAATGAATCTTCAAAGAGTATAATATGTATCCTAGGATACTAGAACTTAAACCTGTCTTTTATACATTTTTTTTTTAATGATTTACAACTTAGCACTAAGTGCTATAGAAGAACTTGACTTCTGAAGGAATAGAATCTTCTGGCACCGTAGAAAACTTTGATTTACTGTTCTGGCCAGGAGTCCACAGCATCAGTGCCTGTGCTAACAGATAATGCTATAGAACTGGGTTGTTTTTTGCAGGGAGGGGGTGGTTTTTTTCTTCCTAAGGTAGCCTATTCTCAATGGATTATTGAGGCCCAGACTACCTTCTCTTCTGCAGATAACCAAACATGGGAAAACAAGATGACATGAAAGGAAAACAGTGCAGGCTGGAAAGATGGCTTAGCACTTAAGAGCACTGATTGCTCTTTCAGATGACCTAGGTTCAGTTCACAGCAGCCACCTTGCAGCTCACTGTAAACTCCAGTTCTAAAGAATCCAACACTCTCTTCTGACCTCCTCAGGCATTGCAAGCATGTAGTGTACAGACATATATGCAAGTCAGACACCCATACACATAAAAATAAATTTTAAAAAAATTTGGGGTATGGGGACCTGGAGAAATGGTACAGTGATTTAAGAGCACTAACTGTTCTTCCAGCGGTCCTGAGTTCAATTCCCAGCAACTACATGATAGCTCACAGCCATCTGTAATGAGATCTGATGCCCTCTTCTGGTGTGTCTGAGGACCGTCACAGTATACTCTTATACATAAAATAAATAATTCTTTTTAAAAATTGGGGGTATCTCTTTTATTATTATTATTATTATTATTATTATTATTATTATTATTATTAATCTTTAAGTCTTTTTTTTTTTACAATCTAGTCGTTATCTCCCTTCCAGTCCAAACTCTGACGGTTCCTCATCCCATTCCTCCTCCCCCTTGACTCCAAGAGGATGTCCCCACTTCACACGACCCAACCCACCCTGCCAGGACTCCCCACTCCCTGGGGTCCCAATTCTCTCGAGGGTTAGGTACATTTTCTCTCTGAGGCCAGACCAAGCAGTCTCTGCTGCATATGTATGTGTCAGAAGCCTTGGACCAGCTGGTGTTGCTGCCTGATTAGTAGCTCAGTGTCTGAGAGACCTCAGGATCTGGGTGTGCTGAGACTGCTGGTCTTCCTGTGGGGTCACCTCCTCCTCAGCTTCCTCCATCCTTCCCCTAATTCAACCACGGGGTCCCCGACTTCAATCTGTTGATTGGGTGTAAGTATCTGCATCCGTCTCAGTCAGCTGCTTGTTGGACTGTCTGTAAGCACACCATAACATCAGTAATAGTGACAAGCCTTGGAGCCTCACCTTGAGATGGATTCCAACTTGGGCCTGTCACTGGATCGCCTTTCCTTCAGTTTCTTTTCCATTTTTGTCCCTACAGGGTTGTTTTGTTTTTTTTTTTTTTTAAGTTTTATTCATATGAGAACACTGTCACTGTCTTCAGACACACCAGAAGAGGGCATTGGATCCCATTACAGATGGTTGTGAGCCACCATGTGGTTGCTGGGAATTGAACTCAGGACCTCAGGAAGAGCAATCAGTGCTCTTAACCTCTGAGCCATCTCTTCAGCCTGTCCCTGCAGATCTTTAGACAGGAACAATTCTGAGTCAGAGCTTTGGACTGGAATAGCAACCCCATCCCTCACTTGATGCCCTATCTTTCTGCTGAAGGTGGACTCTACAAGTTCCCTCTCCCTGCTGTTGGACATTTCATCTAAGGTCCCTCCCTTTGAGTTCTGAGAGTCTCTCTCCTCCCAGGTCTTTGGTACATTCTAGGGGGTACCCCCATCTCCCAAGGGTTCATAATTCCATTTATTCTGATGACCCTCAGGGCTTCACTCCTGTCCCCCATCTCCAGTACCTAATCTTGCCCCCCTTCCCCCTCCCCCACCCTCTCCCCCTCTCCCACTCTCTCTCCCTCTCCCACCCACATCCTTCCCTCTATACCCCTCAACCCCCCACTGATTACTAGTCTATAAGAATTGTTACGCGGGGTTGGGGATTTAGCTCAGTCCTAGCAAGCACAAGGCCCTGGGTTCGGTCCCCAGCTCCGAAAAAAAGAAAAGGAAAAAAAAAAAGAATTGTTACGCTGCTGCCCTTTGCAGAGCTGTTTCATTAAACTTACTTCCCCCATTTATTGTCTTTGGGAACATTTTTTAAGATAGGGTCTTAATCTGTAGTTTTGGGTGTCCTAGAACTCACTCTGTAGATCAGGCTGACCTCAAACTCACAGGCCATCCTCTGCCTCCAAGTGCCAGGTTTAATGGTATATGCCACACCACACCACTCTACCCGTTTGACCTGTACTTTCATTTTTCTAGCCTACTCCAGTAGGATCAGTTCATGTAGATTCTGGTGCATCTGCAATAACTCGAGAAAGCCACACACACAGGGATCGACCATCACAACAACAGCCTCTTAGAAATCAGGTATGTGTTAGTTTTAGTTGTTTTAATCATTCCCCTTCTTTATAGCTACTGCTAAAACCCAGATATGGAGTTCAGAAAAAATAGCTGGTTTAGTATGGCATTGGAACGACTGTCAGAGCAGGAGTAATGCACTGAGATGAGGCACATAAGCTAAGAGTCTGGGCCTGAGCTGGATGGTGCTGCAGGCCTTTGGTCCCAGCACTCAGGAGGCAGAGGCAGGCAGATCTCTGTGAGTTCAAGATCAGTCTGGTCTACAGAATGAGTTCTAGGACAGCTAGGGCTACACAGAGAAACCCTGTCCTCTGTCCTGAAAAAGGAAAAAATAAAAAATAAAAAAATAAGTATACCTGACCCTGCAGGAATGAGTCATTGGCTTTTAATCTCAGCATTAGGTAGAAGCAGACCGATCTCCTACCTACCCCCAAAAGAAGAAACAAAGACAAGAACAGACTCCAAGCCTCTGGGAGTACTCTGGTTTTCAGGAGACCTGATCACTAACTGTGCATTAGGATCTAAGGTCTGAAGGACCGCTGGGCATGCAGATAGACCTGCAGATGAATCTGGGGCTTGTGCTAGCTTACTCTTAGTTTACTGATAATAAGGATGGGCTTGTCTTTTCAGCTGGTATAAAAATGCAGGCTGTGCACAAATACTCAGGTTGATTTGGAAATTGTATAAGATGCCTTAAAGATGTAGTTCAGGGGCAGAGTGTTTTCTGGGCATGTACAAGGCCATGAATTCAGGATCTGGAACAGCCACCAAAAGAGAAAGAAAGAGGGCTGAAGAGACGCTCAGCGGTTAAGAGCACTGACTGCTCTTCCAGAGGTCCTGAGTTCAATTCCCAGCAACCACATGGTGGCTCACAACCATCTGTAATGAGATCTGATGCCTTCTGGTGTGTCTGAAGAGAGCAACAATGTACTAATAAATTTAAAAAAAAAAAAAGAAGAAAGAAGAGTCATCTATGCTTAGAGCCCAATATAATGGGGCATGTTTTTAATTAGAGTTCTTTTAAATTGGAAACAGTAAGATTGCTACAAGTAGAGGCCAGTGTAGACTACATAGCAATAGTCTTGTCTCAGAAAGCCAAAATAAGTAAGTAAATAAGTCTTCACAATTTTCTATCAGGGGAAGGGAAAGTGAACAAAACCAATGAGAAGTTGTACTAAAAAATAGTAACAGAAGTAATGCTGGGAATAGAATTCTGAGTGACATTTTTATAAAACATTATAAAGAAGTTTCAGTTTATAATAAATAGAATGTGTAGGGATAGGGGGTAGTGGCTGCATGAGTTCAGTTGTAGTGCTTTGGAGGCAGAGAAAGACAGACCTCAGCATCCAAGGCCAGCCTGGTCTACAGAATAAGTTCCATGACAGCCAGGGCTACACAGAGAAACCATGTCTTGAAAAGCCAATCGGTCCCCAGCTCCGAAAAAAAGAACCAAAAAAAAAGAAAAGCCAAGGGAGAAAAAATAAGAACATATAGGAAGAGAAAAGAGGTGAAAGTACAACTATAGTTACTATGCCTTGCCCATGTTTTAGTAATGGTTTTAATCAGTCTATGACATAAGTTTCATCAAGACAATTTTGTACATGTGTTTTGTTGTACTTTGTTCAGCTACCCCCATCATCCTCTCATCCTCTCTCACAGATCCTCTTCTCTTCCAGTAGTCCACTTTCTGTTTTCACACAGATACATACATTTTAAACCTAGATTGTCCTTGTGAGAGAAAATAGAACAATTTTGTCTCCTGCTACCATTGCCCTATCTTGTTCTCTGTTCAGTAGACTTATTACTCGTCCCCACTTTCATGTTATATAAGGGACCACCCTGTGGCTGGTCAGAGATAGCCATTGACCAGCAAACCTAATAGCCTCAGAGATAAGTAGAGAGCTTTTATTTCCAAAGATCTGACAAATAGGTAAGCCATGTAACTGGGTAACTGTAATACAGGCCAGAATAGAGAAGCATTAAAAAGTATTACCTCGGGGTTGGGGATTTAGCTCAGTGGTAGAGCGCTTGCCTAGGAAGCACAAGGCCCTGGGTTCGGTCCCCAGCTCCGAAAAAAAAAAAAAAAGAACAACAACAAAAAGTATTACCTCTTGAAATTGGCTTGTTTGTTTGTTTGTTTGTTTGTGAATGACAAGGTCTTTGTAGACAAGACTGGACTTAAACACAGAGATCAGTAAGAGTGCTGGGATTAGAGAATGACATTATTTCACAGGGAGAGGGGGGAAACTGCATTTGAAGTGTTATGGAAACAGAGGTGAATAGGACAGTCTAAGCAGAGAGAACATGACCAGTACTAATAACCATGTATCTAATAAAGGAGCCCTAGGGATTGAGGCTAGAAAAATGGAAGTTCCCAAAATGCTGGAATTAACTTCAGTAGGCATGTGGGCTAGAAAGCAGAAGACTGATAAAGAGGAAACTCACTTTAAACCTTTTTTTAACTTGGCAGCTAATACTGAGATCAATGAGAAAGCAGTAGATTCTAGCTGGAGAGATAGCTCAAACAATAAAGTATTTGCTGCACAAATATGAGGACATGTTTTTTGATACTGAGCTATAGTAGCACACATTCATAATCTCAGGCAGGACAGGTAGAGACAGGAGGATCCCTAGTCCTAACTGATCAGTCAGCTGGTGGAAGTCATCAAGCTTCAGGTCCCAGTGAGAGGCCATGTCTCAAAAAGCAAGACAGCTGGCTCCTGAGGACATGACCTCAAAGGTTGTCTTACTCATCTATACATCTGGATCAGATGTAAAGCACTTGTTCAGCCTGTGCACAATCTTGTTCAATCATCGAATACATATGAGTGTAAATAAATGTCCATTTCTGCCCTTTATTTTCTCTTCTGTTTTTTTTTTAAAGATTTATTTATTTATTATAAGTACACTGTAGCTGTCTTCAGACACACCAGAAGAGGGCATCTGATCTCATTACAGATGGTTGTGAGCCACCATGTGGTTGCTGGGATTTGAACTCAGGACCTCTGGAAGAGCAGTCGGTGCTCTTACTCTCTGAGCCATCTCTCCAGCCCTTCTCTTCTGTTTTAATTTTTTTTTTATTTACTTTTTGTTCTGGAGATAAAACTGAGGACCTTAGACAAGTATGAACTGTGAACTACATTCTTAGTGCAAGCCCCCCCCCCTTTTTTTTCCTTTTCATTTTTATGTGACTTAAAACAAATGCAAAAACAACTTTCTGGAGTGGAGTGATAGCTCAGTTGCTGAAGTGTTTGCCCTGCAGTGAAAACATAAAGTACCTATGTGAAGAAAAGGAGAAGACTAGCAATGAGGAGAGGGGACTCAGCAGTTAGGAGCACTTGCTGTTCCTCCAGGGGACCCAAGTCAGGTTCCTTAAAAACAAAACAGAAAGCTGGGCATGGTGGCAGGCACAGAGCTGTAATCCCAACACCAAGGTTGACCTCTGGCCACACATGCATGTATACATAAATGCTTACACATAAATGCACACACCAAAACAAGTAGAACAAAATCAGTGTTTATAGAAGAAGTAATTGTTTTGTGTATATATCATAAACCCTAAAGAATGCTAACTGTCCAGTAAACAGAATTTTTAAATGTTTTTTTTGGCATATATTAGCTATACATGATGATTGGTTTCCTTGTGACATTTTCACATGTTAATGTGTTTTGTTCATATTTATCATTCATCACTCTCTCCCTCCCCCTCTCCCTTTCCTCTTCTCAACTAGTTCCTCTTCTACTTTCATACTGCTTCTTCAAAGATTTATTTTATGTGTATGTATGTGCATGTGTGCTTGACAAAATATGTAATAATATATGCGCACACATATACATGATACACACACACACACACACACACACACACACCATGTATGTGCAGATGCAGAAGAGGGCATTAATTCTCCTTGAACTGGAGTTACAGGCAATTGTGAGCTCTCCAATATGAGCGCTATAGGGACTGAACCCTTGGGACCTCTGGAGGAGCAGCAAGTGCTCTCTACTGCTGAGCCTTTTCTCCACCTGCCGTATCTTCTTTTGTCTTTGGTGACCCTTGAGTTTAATTGGGGTTGCTTACTGAGGAATGGACAATTTACCAATGACTACAGGGCTGAAAAAAAGTGTTCCACTCCCAGCAACTAGTAATTGCCTAAAGATCCTCAAATACAGTGGGTCTTTGTGGGTTCCTCTTCTTGCTTTTTCCTCCCAGCATGTTTGTCTTTGTGCTTTGTATGTGCCTAGTGCTGACAGAAGTCAAAGAGGGCATTCGATTCCCTGGAACTGGAGTTACAGACAAGTGTAAGCTACCATTTGGGTATTAGGAACTGATCTCAGGTCCTCTGCAAGCACTCTTAACTGCTGAGCCATCTCTCCAATCCCCTTCAGATTTTTAAGTATTTAAATCTTGGGAAGCTGGGCACACACCTGAAGCAGGGGCATCATGAGCTTGATGCCAATCTGGAGTTATATAAGGAAACCTAATTCTACATAATAGTGTAAAAACTTGAATACTCTATTTAAACTTTACTAAATTAGTTGTATATTTTCTAATGTTATAAAAACATGTATTTAGTTATCTAGGTATCAGATAATGTCACTGGGTTTTATAACATGGTATAATTTTGCTATATACTACAGTCTTATTTTGGAAAACTTAACACCAAATATCTATCACTAGAAATAATTGGAAGGGAACCATCAAAGTGGAGTATACTCTAATCCCTCCTCACAGGTCACTAGTGGGATGATGGTATGCCAGTTCAAGATCAACTTAAGCAACGTAACATAACCCCACAGGGAAGGAATATTTATATCCCAAACCCCACTTGTAGAAATTACACAGTAAGCAAGTTAATACAGCTACCTCCTGATTAAATATCCTTATTCCCAACGGAAATGACAGCAAATCTGACCAGAATCTTTCACAGTACTGTTATTATCCAGGTGGTCTCATAATCTGTTAATAATGAGGAGTAAAGTGTAGCTTTATAGGAAATGTCTGTTCAGTCACTTACTAGTGACCTTGAAGCAGTTCTTATCAATGAAATCCTTAGAGGAAAATAGTCAATATGGAGCCTTAAGCTATGAAATACACATTTATAGTTACCAGTACTTCTGAGATTTATAAATTCCTTACCTAGTGTTCGTATACAGAAGCAATATTCTATTCTAACACCTGCTGTTACTGATATTAGCAGCAATTAAAATGTGAATTACTAATCCCTCATCACTTCTCAAATTCCTCATTTCTCATTTGTTTAAACTTTAGGGCTGTTCCACGGCTATGGGGCATGATGGCAGAACTTCCTTGGTCATGTGGCACAGGGCATACAGTCTCCACAGAACAAAAGTCACACATAAGTAATATTAGTATGAGATCTTTTTTAAAAAGAATTATTTATTCATTTTATATATGTATGAGTACACTGTAGCTGCTTTCAGCCACACCAGAAGAGGGCATCAGATTCCACTACAAATGGTTGTGAGCCACCATGTGGTTGCTGGGATTTGAACTCAAGACCTGTGGTTGCTGGGATTTGAACTCAAGACCTGTGGAAGAGCAGTCAGTGCCCTTAACCACTGAGCCATCCCTCCAGCCCTAGTGTGAGACATTAAACAACAAACAGGTAAAGAAGACATGAGGACAGCCTGAATGGCAGCAGAAATAGAAACAGTCTGAAGAGTTTTAATTTTTGAGAGATCCTATTTTTGCTAATAAATATCTACCTTTTTCTTTCTAAAAGAAATTCACGGGGCTGGAGAGATGGCTCAGTGGTTGAGAGCACTGACTGCTCTTCCAGAGGTCCTGAGTTCAAATCCCAGCAACCATCTATAATGAGATCCAATGCCCTCTTCTGGTGTGTGTCTGAAGACAGCTACAGTGTACTCATATATAATAAATCTTAAAAAAAAAAAAAAGATTCACATTAGTCATGTCAATTAGTAAACTGTTTCTAATTCCAAATTAGATCCTATTGGCACAAAAAATCAGAAACTTTATTTTTGTCTTTCTGTGCTTGTTCTTAGCATGTAAGTCTCATTTAAAAAGATATTAGGGGGCTGGAGAGATGGCTCAGTGGTGAACATCACTGGCTGCTCTTCCAGAAGACCTAGATTCGGTTTTCGGGACCCACATAGTGACTCACAACCATTTGTAACTCCAGTTCCAGCATGTCTGATCTTCATAGACACATGGTATACATACATACATACATACATACATACATACATACATACATACATGTAGGCAAAACACTCATACATATAAAACAAATCTACAAATATTTTAATAAGTAAAATATTTTTTAAAAACTAAAGAAAACTACTTTGCTCATTCATTTAGATATGAAAGCACATTCCAACCACTCTTCATCTTGTTGGTCAGATATGGTGTTTTATGCCTATACTCAGCATTTGGTATGCCTGAAGTACAAGAATTGCTATGAATTTCATGCCAATCAGGGTTACCAGAGTAAGACCCTGGTCTCAAAAATGGAGGAGGAGAAGGAACAGCAAAAGAAGAAAAAATAAGTCTTGTGATCATTAATTCTTGAGAGTAGTAAGCTGCCTGCCTATTTAAGGAAATGACATTGTCTTGGTTCCTCATGGGAAGACGTTTATCTGCTCAGTTATTTAATCAATGAAATTATAAATATGACTGTTTGCTCAATATCTTTTAACTTTCTGAACTTGATCTGCTTAGTGGCTGCTGAAACCCCACTCTGTGGAAGCTGAAGGTGGTTCCCAGCCTTTGGTTGGCTCCCTCTACTCTTGGTCAGTACAGGTTTTCTTCCTGTTGACGGGTTGCTTCGTTAGTGGAAAGGAATGCCGTCGTAGCACTGTGTCTCGGTGTTTTGCAGCAGTTGTTAGTGTCGAGTTTCAAACAAACCCTGCAGGAACACTAACATACTGGATTTTGTTGTTGCTTTCTGTTGCTTTACCTTCCTTCCATACCCTGCTGTCATGCTCCCTAATGCCTAAGCAGACCACATCTTCAGAGCGCCGAGGAGAGTGGGAAATCCAGCCCAGCCGGCAGACCAATACCTCATACCTGACGTCTCACTTGGCCGCAGACCGCCATGGGGGTTCAGTACAGGTACCTACCCTTCCCTGGCCTTAGCCTGCTAGTAGAATGCTGGCTTGCTCTTGCATTTTGGGTTCCTCTCAGATGGACGCTTACAGCAGGGGTGAGTTGGTTCCTTTTAACTGAGTTTCTCTCTATGTAGACTTTGGTAAAAGTAATTTTTTTAGATAATTGCTGCTTTTTTGTCATTGGCTTAAAAGTATCTATGTGATATCTGTATTGAGTTAACCTGCCCTACAATCTTGATCTACTCATGACCTGTAAAATACCATCAAGGTAAAAGTGTGTTAGTATATGAATTGAAAATTCCTGAAACTTAAAATTGGAGCCTTCTAGATACTAGAAGTATATGTGTGTAGCTCATCTGATGATGATAAATTATTTAGCACCTAATAGCCTGGGAGTGTTGATTACAGGGATTTCCTGAATGAATATCTAAGAAGTTGAACTGTTTCTTCTTTTTCCTCTCTGGAATAAATTTGGTCTTGGAAATTATTTCTGTTTTTATTTGAGCTAGCCTGAGTTTTTCTTCTCTGTATAGTATCAGGAACATCTTCTGTCTCTTCAGTTTTCTTGTGTATAACTTTTAAAGTCATAACCAGAAAAAATAAATCAACTGAATATTTTTCTCATACTGATGACCAGTGGGTTGAAGCATAGAAATGAACTTCCTGCGTGTAAATAAATATAGGCCTGATCTTCTAGAATATGCTTTTATAAGAAATGATTCGCTGAAAGTCTTTTTATTCATAAGAAATTAAAACACATTTAGCCCTATAAAGTACTTGATAGAAACATGAAGATAAAAGGCTGAATTGACAGATTTGCTCTTATCTCAGAGCATGACAGCATAGGCAGGCTTGAGGCTGGCCTGCTCTGAGCACTGTGTGCCAAGCCAGACAGGTATAAATCCATAGAAAGGTGAGAAAACAGTAAGAGCAACAAAATAGTGGAAATTGAAAGGCAGATTAAATAGCAGGAGTCCCAAAAATTGAATGTTGGTCTATTCACCAAGCTTTTAAGTTGAGTCAGAAAAGCTAAAAAAGATTGGTTGAGGGGTTGGAGAGATGGCTCAGCAGTTAAGAGTGCTGGCTGGGTCCAAAGGACGCAGGTTCAGTTCCCAGCACTTACATGGTAAGCAGGTCACAACTGTCGGGAACTGCAGTTCCAGAGGATCTGATGCCCTCATGCAGACATACGTGTGGGTAAACACCAGTGTACATAAAATAAAAATAAATAATTCAAGCAAACAACAACAAAAAAGATTGGTTGAAAGTCTAAGAAGGCAGAGATCCTACATGTTTCTTCACCAGAGACCACGCCTTTATTTGGAGAGGAGAAGTGGGGTCAGTCCATCCCATCTGATTCTGTATTTGCCTCACACCTACCTCCTACCCTCCCCAACAAGCCTCACCATGTTTCAGGGGCAGCACCAGCCAGGACCTGAGAGAATCTTGGATAAATGAAAGCATGACATTCTGTGACAAACATGTGGTTGATATATCGTTCAGCTGTGATGCTTCACAGAAGTGCTGAGTAGATAATACTGAAGGAAAACTCAGTGACAGAGCTGGAGAGAGGACTCCGCAGTTAGGAGCACTCGTTGCTTTTGCAAAGGTCCCAAGTTTGTTTCCCTGCACCCACATGGCACCTCACAACCATCTGTAACTCTAATTTTAGGATCTAACACCCTCTTCTGCTTCTACAGGCACTAGGTACACATGTGGTGCACAGAACAGACAAACGTGCAAGCAAAATTCTGATACATATAAAACTTGAAAAAAAATTGATAGTTTTGTTTAAGAACAAAGTGTAATTTTGCTAATAGAAAAGCATGACAAAATAACATCAAATCAAAGAGAAAGCAGTGAAACAGTAACAGAACATAAAATGAATTATCTAAAAGTGCAAAGCTCTCTCGTTGTAGAAAAGTAGACTCCCTCGTCAGAACTACAGCTCCCTCTTCTGTGAATATTGTGTTAACAGGTTATGTATCAGTCAGTGCCATGGAGAAATTCCTTCGGGAGTCACATGATTTCATTCCCAAAAGTTCAGGATATTTTACATATTATATTCAAAATGAAATGCATTTCTGCTATAAAAATAAATTAAGGACAAAAATGTTTATTATTTTTGTTTTAAAGTGGGTCTCTAGACTAATGGATATGAAGTGCCCTTGGAGGCAAGGAAGAGTGGGTGAATGGTATCCTGACTGACTGACTTATTTTTCCATGTATTGCTTAGAAAGCAAATAGCTAGGTCTGAACATTCCAGGCAAGAAGTAAATTTTGTTGTATGTATGTATGTATGTATGTATGTATGTATGTATGTATGTATGTGTATATATTTGTTCATTCTCTCTCTCTTTCTCTTTCTCTCTCTCTGGAAAATATAACCATCCAAAAATAAAGGGTACTAACACCATTATTCTCCCCAATGCAGTAGCAGCCAAGTCATCCTGAAGTATAACCCCAGATTGTCAAGACCTGTCAATTGATATGCACCCTCTTATTTTCACGTTGTTATTAGGGCCTTGGAGAGATGGATCAGCAGTTAAAGCATATAGTGCTCTTGCTGAGGACCTAAATTCATTCAGTTTCCTGCTTAGTTCATCAGGCAGCTAACTCAAACTGCAGGGGATTTTACACCTTCTGGTCTCCCTAGGTACCCTGCACTCATATACACATACCCATTGACCTAGTGTGCTTTCTTTTTTGATAAACACCATGACCTGGAACTTGAAGGGGAGAAAAGGGTTTATTTCGCTTTCATCTTACTCTCTAAGGGATGCAGAACTAAAGCAGAAACCCTAAAGAAACATTGTGTACTGTCTGACTTGTTCAGTCTGCTTATTTATGCACCCAGGATGACCTGCCCACCACGACCTAATTTTGGGTTCAATCACTAGTACTGCAACAAATAATGAATGAATGAATGAATGAATGAGCAAATAAATAAATAAGAATTAATAATCTGCCACTGATGGGTTCGGTCCCCAGCTCCGAAAAAAAGAACCCAAAAAAAAAAAAAATCTGCCACTGATATATAAAAATTAAGTTAATATATAAAATTATTTTGTTTTTACTTGTTTAAAATTGTGTTTTAGAAATTATGTGTCTGTATGTATACATACCACATATTAAGGTGCCCAAAGAGGACAAAAAAGAGCACGTGATCCCCTGGACCTAGAGTCAAATGAAGCTGTGAGATAGATGATGTGTGGGTGGGTCAGAGGGACTGAAAGCAGATGCTTAAGAGGAGCAGGCGCTCTGAGCTGCTGCGCTCTCTGGCCAGACAAACTTTTGGATTTTTGAGACAGAAATGTATCTAGTCCTGACTGGCCTTGAACTTTTTATGTAGCCAAGACTGCCTTTGACCTCCTAATCTTCCTGCCTTCACATCTTGAACAATGCAATTACATATGCTACCACACATGGCCAAGACTATGCTTTCTAGAACAACAGATGTCTGTGTGTTTTGTTTCTTTGTTGGTTAGTTTTTGTTTTTGTTTTGTTTTGGAGGGGGAGGTTGGGTTTTATTTGTTTGGTTTGGTTTTGGTTTTGCAGACAGGATCTCACTATGTAGCTCTGGTTGTCCTGGAACTCATAGACACCTGACTCCCCACTATGTCTGCCTCCCGAATGCTAGGATTAAAGACATTCATCACTATGCCTGCCTTGATTTTCCTCCCCCACGACCCCCAAGCAGGATCTCTCTGTGTCTCCCACACTAGCCTTCAGGTTGTAGCCATCTGACCTCAGCCTTGAGCACTGGGATTGCCGAGGTGCACTACTGATGTCTGGATATACGTCTGCATGATTGCACTCTGCAGAGGTGCTTGGTGAAGTCATGTTATATTTAACCTGTATACTCTGCAACATCATCTCTCTTTGATTAAAGGCAAATTGCCAGGAAGAAGAACATTGGTTTGTTTAAGTTTGGACACACCAACTTAATGAGAACACCCTGGTTCCTGTCTTTCTAATATTTGCACAGATCTTCTGCCTGTACAACCTTAAGTTCCAGAAGACAAAACACTTTTCTTCTTCCAAAAGATTACTCTGAAGTTATTCAAATTAAATTATATTGTGAATTTTTAGAAATCTCTACAACCAAGTAAGGGCAGTGTGACTTAAGAATTAACAACTGAGGGTGCTGGAGAGTTGGCTCAGTGGTTAAGAGCACTGGCTCAAAGGACATAGGTTCAATTATCAGCACCCACGAGGCAACTCAAAACTGTCTGTATCTCTAGTTCCAGGGCACTAAAAAAAATCACACATACATACAGGCAGGCCGAACACCAATATACATAAAATAAAAATAAATAAATCATTTAAAAAAGAGTTAGCAGCTGAAGCATTAATCATTTTGGTACGTGATATCTTCTCTCAGTGACTTTTTTTTTTAGATTTATTTATTTATTTTAATGTATGTGAGTACACTGTAGCTGTCTTCAGACACACCAGAAGAGGGCATCAGATCCCATTACAGATGGTTGTGAGCCACCATGTGGTTGCTGGGAATTGAACTCAGGACCTCTGGAAGGGCAGTCAGTGCTCTTAACTGCTGAGCCATCTCTCCAGCCCCACTTAGTGACATCTTGAAAAATAGGAATTATTATTTAAATTTGTCAGATTTCTACAAAGGATATTACCATTAATATATAATGTGTGAATATATGTGTATATATATTGAATATGTCTCTATATATTCAGATAGATAGATAGATAGATAGATAGATAGATAGATAGATAGATAGATAGATAGGAAGGGACAGACATTTTCTTGGTCTTCCTCATATATAATCTTACATGATTTTGTATAGCCAGACGAATTATGTGACTAAAGCTAATATGGTTACAGCAAAATAAATGTGGATATACCTAATATGGAAGTCTTATTTTTCAGTAAAGAGTATACTAAAATTTCAGCAGAAAATTATAACATTGATATTGTTTAAAGTATAAATAAATTGAGGTCAGGCATAGTGGCACTCACCTTTAATCCCAGCACTCAGGAGGCAGAGGCACATGGGTCTGTATGTATGTGCCTGATTTATTTGCGATCTTATGCTTTCTGGTATAGATTAAAATGTTGACTATAAAGTGAGATAACCTTAGATTGCCCAAGGACATTGCTTATAGGAACAGAAGCAGTCCCTAGGGAGGAGACATTATAAAGGACAGGACATGAAGTGCTGTTAGCAAGTGCCATAACCCAGGCACAGGTAATTCTCAGGAGTGACTCTCACTAGTAGTTCTCTCATGTTGAAAAGATAAGATATGCTAGGATAACTTTGAATTTCTCTTCAGCTCATGCTGGCTACACACTTCAAATCCTCCTGCCTCAGATACCTGAATGCTGGCATTATAGGTTTGCACCACTACACCTGGCTTTTAGCCAAAACATCTTACATAACATTTGATCTGGTTCATTAAGAATCAGTGATTCAGGGCTGAGGATATGATTCCATTATAGTGCTTCCTAGAACACACACAAACTTTGGTTTACTTCTCAGTGCTACAGAAATAAATTAAATAAACAAAGGAACATTTTTAAAGATGTATTTAATTTATATGAGTACACTGTCACTGCCTTCAGACAGACCCATCTCTCCAGTCCCTACAAACAAATATTTTAAAATGGCTGCTTTCATAGGATGAGCCAGTTCCCAGTGTGAACAGTAATGTATGCTAGAAAATATGTCCATAGGACTCACAGCAGAACTAGGGCAGTCAGCAGGATGTGGTTCTCAATCAAGTTAACCTTCTCTGCCTTTCTTATTTGCTGGGCTTCCTCCAACTTCTACTTTGAAAATTCCAAGTCTACAGAAAAGTTTGGAAGATCTTTAACCTAGATTAACAATTTATTAAGGTTCTGCCACATTTACTTTAATTTTGTGTGCTTGCATGTGTATGTGTATATATTCGCTTTCCAGACCTTTTTGAAAGTTAAGACAGTATATTTTAGCTCCGTGCACTTCGACCTAGATCTCAGAACGAAGATATTCTTTCATATAAACAATGACACCCTTGTCTTCTCCAAGAAAATAAACTTATATCTAGCAACCCAAATCCCAGTTCTTTAAAGTTTTACAGTACTCAGCATCTAACCAAGATTCCTGCACTCCATTGGTTGTTTTGCCTCTCCCTTCTCTTTCAGTCTTTCAGTTTCTCTCTGTTTTGTTTGTTTATTTTGGTGGTTTTGTCACTCTTGCTCTGTAGCCTATGCTAATGCACATCTCACTGTATAACCCAGGTTAGCCTCCAACTCATGGTGATCCTCCTGTTTTAGCCTCCTGAATCCTAGTAATATTAGGTATTCACCACCATGCCTGATTCCTTAGTTTCTTTTTCCCCCTGCATGAATGTAAGATCACCACATGTGTACTGGTGCTCCCAGAGGTTAGAAGAAGGCATCAGATGCCCTGGAACTAGAGCTGTGGATAACTGTGAGCTCACTGTAGGCACTAGGAACTGAACTTAGATCCTCTGCAAATGCTCTTAACTACTGACTCACCTCTCCATCCCTGTAAGTCCTTTAATCAGTATCAGTCCACAGGGACTTTTTTTTAAAGGTCTTTTTAATATGGTTCTTTTTAAAGAATCCAAGTCTTCAAAAGTCTTATACAATTCTGAATTTGTCTAATTTTTTAAATTATGATTAGATTCAGAAAAATCTGTTTCAGAGGAAGGAAAATATTGTGTTGTATACTATCCATAATGTTAGACTGTCTACTAATCAGAGATACTAAATTTGAGTCTTCCTCAGTCAGGTAAGTCCAATTTTAATGTAGGCTTCTTTTTTTCTCAATAATTATCGTTGTTGTAATTTTCTCAATCATGAAAAAAGTCGGGATGGAGAGATGGCAGTTAAGGGCACTGACTGATCTTCCAAAGGTCCTGAGTTCAATTCCCAGCAACCACATGGTGGCTTACAACCATCTGTAATGGGATCTAATGCCCTCTTCTGGTGTGTCTGAAGACAGGAACAGTATACTCACATACATAAAATAAATAAATCTTTAAAAAAAGAAAGAAAGAAAGAAATCAGGCATGATGTCTTATACCTGTCATAACCTACCTCTATGGAGATTAAGTCAGGAGCAGTGTGAGAAATTTATATAGTACTGTAAGTTTATATAGCTTGGGTTATATAATAGGGGCACCAGGCCAGGTCTACAGCATAAAATCCTTGTCTCAAGGAAGGAAGAAAGCAAGCAAGCAAGGAAGGGAAAGAAAAGAGAAAAGAAAAGAAAAGAAGGAGAAAGGGCCCAGTAGATATTCTTGTGCAGAAGTAACAGTGGTAGGCAGTATTCATTCAGTCTGCCCCCAAAGGAGTGGACATTCCCTTCCACTTTGCTTTTTAGGATAAATTAGGAAATCTTAGACAATCCACTGTTAGTAAAACTCCCTGGCTTGAGGCAAATAAGAGTATCACTAAGGTGAACATTTTTGAACCATTAGTATGTCTCATGGCTCTGGGCTGAACATTTACTGTGGCTTATCTTGCATGATGACCTCATAGGATAAGCATTACTATTGCCCCATTTTACAAATTAGAAAGCTGAGATACAGAAAGATCAAAGATCCATAGCCAGTAGAGCTAGAGTTCAAACCCATGGCTGCCTGATTTTAGAACATTGTTCTTCCTTCCTATTTTTCACTTCCTCCAGTAATGTATAAAGTATCATACCCAGTTCTGTCCCATTCCTTACTTTATAAGCCTCACATCAGTCTGTAAGAACAGTCTCAAATAGATGAAGTTACTTACCAATAGCATAAGTTGTCTGAACCATTTATTCTATTTTGTGGTTCTCTCCCATGTTTCAGCCAAGATCTTTAACAGCAGAGTGGTTTGTGCTGGCTCCCCTTTCCCACCCTCCAGCACCCACATAAGCAGGAGTCATGTGCTGGCAGTGAAAGCAGGTGGCAGGAGCGGCTGCACAACAAGACAAGCCTGATCGGGTCCACACTAACCAGATGACAGGAGTGGGAGACAGAGCCTTCATTGACAGTTCGGGGACCATCAGTGAGCAGTGGGATGACAGTGAACCTGAAATAAAGGCCATTGAAATAAGACTTGTTTTCCAAGGGAAGTTTGTCCTTACCGTCTTCCCTCTCACCAGAGGGGCTGTAGCAGTGTTGTTTGAGTAATTTCAAACCAGTACTGAAAGCCTTGAAGAAATTTCTGAAAGAAAGTGTGATTATTTATGGTTTCTGGCACCCACTCTTGGTCCTTTAAAGGCATTATTACCTAAACTATATAATTATATAGTATAACAAACTGAGAGTAGTATTTTCCTACCATGAGCAAGGGGGCAAAATGAGTTAATCTTTAGAAGTCAGCTGTACAGTTAATTTTTAATACAGAACTATACATACTTTTGAAAAATGAATAAATCTGTGGACAAACAGATGGAAGCCATACATGCACACTGACCCTAACTTAACACTTGGTTAAGTCATTTTGTAGAGTTTCATCCATTACAAAAGAATAGCTGGTGCTTGCTGGGGGACAGCAAGGGCATGGTAGGTAAATGCACTGGCCACCAAGCCTGGTGTCCTGAGTTCAACTGCCCAGAAAACACACTGTGGCGCTTGAGACTGCCCCTGTACACTTACTTACACATCAGTATGACTTGATTGTTGTAAGTAATTGAGCCAGGGAGATAGGTCAGTTGGTAAAGTTCTTGCTGGCAACATGGTGACCTCAGTTGGAGCCCTAGAGCCCATGGTTTGTTTGGTTTTTGTTTTGCTGTTATTGTTTGTTTTATTGTTTTAGTTTGGTTTTGGTTTTTGATTTTGTTTTGGTTTGGTTTGGTTTTGGTTGTTTTATTATCCCCAACACTACTAATGGTAGCTTCCCTTGTAATCCCAATACTGGAGAAGTGGAGTCTTGGGAATCTCTGGGTTTCACAGGCCAGCCTAGCCTAATCAGCAACCTGCATGTCCCAGTGAAAGACCCTGACCCAAAATAAGGTGGAAAGTTCCTGAGGAGTGATACCAATATTCACCTTTGGCCTGCATGGGCACACGCACGCACACGCACACACGCACACACACACACACACACACACACGCACACACGCACACACACACACGCACGCACACAAATAATGGTGACATATTAAATATGGGTTTTGTAAGGATTGAATTTATACATAGAGTGTAACAAAGTGCTAGCCACAAGTAGGTACTCAATATGAAAGTAATTGTCAATGATTATATCATCAAGTTAAGCATTTTGACATAATATAGGTCTGGGAACCCTCTCTAAATCGGGACAGTGTTCCCTTAACCCAAGTAAACACACATTCTACACCCTGCCTGGCTAGTACTTTGCCTAATCTTTCTTAATCTACTCTGGTGGTAGCAGGTGCTTCATATAACCATGATGTTTATTGAAGTCTGTCTTGTTTCAGGTGGTTAGCTCAACCAATGGAGAGCTGAATGTTGATGACCCCACTGGAGCTCACTCCAGTGCACCGATCACAGCTCATGCCGAAGTGGAGGTAGTGGAGGAAGCTAAGTACGTTCGTCTTTTAAAGGGGTTGTCTTGTCGTTAAAAGGGTTGTCTCCTCATGGGCTGGAAACGTCTGTCTCCTCTGTGTGCTGCTCGTCATAGCCTGGATTCTTCATGCTATGTCCACGGTTTTCTTCTGACCTTTTTATTTTTTGCATGGTGCATTAAGGTTGCTGCCACCCTTTTTAGCTCCTATTTCTGGGATAGTTACATTTTTCCTATCTGCTGAAGGCAGACATAGAGCGATGCAGTAAAAGCCACAGTAGGTCGTAGCCAAGAGCTTCTTAGAGGCCGTGGAGCTTCTTGCTCCCTGTGGATTACAGAGAAAAAAAAATGTTAAATCATGGGCCATGGTGTATAGTATCACATTTCTAGTTGCCTAACCATTCCAGAGGGATGGTCCTGATTAAAAGGGTTTGGCAGACATTTTGCTGTCTTTTAGGCAGTCTGGGCTCAGCAAAACTAAGTACATCAGGCAAAACAGTTATTTTTGTAAGTACAAGAATCTTGGGACGGCAAAGAAGTAACCCTAATTCCAAGAAGCAAGGCAATTCCTCCCTTCCTTCTCTGCTTCTCTTGCATGCATATGTCTTGCTGTGCTCTCCCACTAGCCCCTTGGTGCTTTCTGCATGGTCTGTGTTTAAACTCTAGAGATTCGGGGCTGGAAGGTAGTGCTGCTGACTGCTGCACAAACAGCATTTCTACCACTTTTCCTTTTTTCTTGTCCCAAACTCAAATCCAGGTTTAAACTCCAAGAAGATATCAGGTAGGGAAGCTAGAGAAACATGAGTCAGAACTCCTGCCAATCAATCCTGACCTTTCTTTGAAGTTCTTTGAGAATATTCAGTGTCCAAATGTTTTCTCTGGGGCAAGCAACATATTTTTAGTACAAATGAGAACATGCTTACACCTCTGGGCATCAGTCAGGGTCACCACACATTGTGGATTTTCTTTGAGATGTACTTTGCATGGTTGTATTCGTGGCCATCTCTTTGGTGAGCTCACTTGGCCTTTAAAAGGTCTTTTTCTGCTTAGCAGATCAAAAAATTGAATAAGTGTGACTTCAGTTCTATCTTGTTGATACCTGTAGACAAGGGATTGGCTGGAAGGTAATGCCAGCAGGAGACTATTTTAGTAATTAAACACTCTCCTTACTTCTCAGGGCTTGGGAGATTTTAATGGTGCTTATAAGCGTTTCTGTCATTCTCAGTAAATTGTATGATATTCCCACTTTCTGAACTCTCACCCTTGGCTGCACTTTGGAATCACCTAGAATATGTTAGAAAATACAGATACTTCTGCATGGCCACAGATATTTGAAGCTAATTTATTAATATCTGGCCTAATAATGAATATATTTAAAAGGCCAGGGAATTCTAATGTGCAGCCAGGATTGGAAACTACCACACTCTGCACTCTCTGATCTTGAAAGAGAGCCACATCTTTTCCCACCCTACCCCATCTTCTCCCCATTTCACATTTGTACCTGTTCAGAAGTTAAGGTCTGACTCTAACCCAAATGAACTTTAGTGTTAGACCCTAAATAGATTTTATTTTGGACCTTTTCATTTCATTTTGGGTAAATGTGTACACTCTGTGTGTGAGTGTGGTGTTTGTGTCCAGTGTGAAAAAAGGAGGTCATCTATACAGAAAGAGCTCAGCCTGTTCTGTTCTGTTCTGTTCTGTTCTGTTCTGTTCTGTTCTGTTCTGTTCTGTTCTGTTCTGTTCTGTTCTGTCATATTCTAAACACTAGAGTTCGAGAGGTTAACATCTTCCCATTTAACAGACAGGACCACTATACTTCTTGCCTCAGCTCCAGACCTTCTGAAAAGTATAGAAACTAAAAGAGTAGTTATCTTTGACCAAATGTCACTCAAACCCTGTGTTTGGGGCATTTTGTATACTGGTTCTGATAGCAATTTCATTAGCTACCAATCCACCTTGCCTAGGGAATTGTCAGGGCTCAGCCATGTGTCTGTGGTATATGTATGTTGCTATATACTGAGTAGGGACATAGTAGCCATATATTCACTAGCTGATTTTAATGGAAAAGTCGAAGTTAGAGAAACCTAAGGTGTCCCAAACAACCCCTCACTGCACACGGGATGGTGCCATTTGTTCATTAAGCCTGTCGATAGGATAAGGGCTGTTGCCTATTTTGGAGTTAAACTCAAGTACAAGGAAAGTATGAAATGTTTACCTCCGAGTTTATGGTTTTAGGTTCTTTTTCCCAGCTTATTTTGTGTAAAGGCAAAACAAAACCACAGGATGATGGGTTTTGATTTGTGTAATACAAATAGTCATTTGATTTCCCCTTTCTTCTAGCTACAGGGCACTTTTGAAGGAATGATGAGGGCAGATGATTTTTAGGTTGATTTTTTTTTTTTAATCAATACTTTTGCTATATCTTGACAATTGTGGACCTGATTTCTCCTGAGATTTAGTGTAATTAGAATTTAGGTCATTCTTTGGTGGTTATAACCAAGCAGTGTATTCCCTCATCTAATAAGATAAAGTATCTCTTAAACTTTTCCTCCCTCCAAGAAGACCTAAGTACTAGTTGCCGCTTCTCTAATTGCAGTGTGGAAGTTAGCTGAACGTTGTGGAAGACCTGGTATGGGAATCATATGGTTCACAGCCAGACACATTTCCTCTTTCCCCTGCTGCCTTCCTGGAAGTTGCCCTGGAAAGCCCACCCTGAGGCTTCCACCAGCTCTTTTTGTTTTGCATTCCCCAGAGAACCAGCTCCCACACTGGTGTTTCTGTCAGACTTCTGCCCCCTCTCTTAAATGTGAAGACCAAGTGGCTTGCTCCCTCGGCTGGGGGAAATTAAACACAGACACATACTGCATGTTTGCATGGCTCACAGGGAGTCACTTCCATCTCACCTGTGGACTAATACCTCTCTCTCTCTCTCTCCCTCTCCCTCCCCCCCCCCTCTCTCTCTATCTCCCTTTTCTATGTTTTTCTCTTTATATACTCTGTAGCTGCCTGAAAATGCTCAACCTGTGGTGAGTCCCTCTCCCCAGTCCACATGTAAGGGGAGTGGACCAGACTAGACTGGGATTGGCAAAGCCTTAGGGATACTGAATGGATTCACATCCTTTCTTATGCCTTAGTCACCCAGACTAAGGAAGTTAGGTCCACGACGTGGGATGGGGCAGACCTTGAACCCAGACATCAATCTTTTCTTTCTTTTCTTTCAAATCCACCTCATTTATCACTGCACTCTTACCAAAAACAATATCTCACAATTTTTTTTAAGTTGAATGAACTTCTTTCCAATTTTCCCCCCAAGTGTAGAAAGATAAGATGTTAGATGTTTTAATAACCATAAAACAATGTTATCATCAGGTAATTATTTTCACCTTTGGCAACATGTTTTGTAACATGGAAATAGACTGGAGGAATTCATAAGTTCCTTAGTGAGTTTCTTGTTGATTTTGGTTAGTTTTTCATCTATAGTAAGAGTCTTTAAAAAAGGAGAACTCCTCAAGGGAAAGATCCACATTTTGTCGTTGATTGGACATTGCTGGGTTTTTTTGTTTGTTTGTTCGTTTTGTTTTGTTGCCTTTATACCTTTATTCTTTTGTGAGAGAATAGTAGGTCAGGGGCTGACAGAAATAGGGAAGCCTGTCTTTTCTTCCAGAAAAGGCTTCTTTAATACAAATGTAGAGAATGTGGGATGTGAAGGAAATTGCTGAAGGATTCATATTGGTGACTTTTTGTAACCCTTCCACACACTCTGCACACCTAAGGTCATATTCTCTTCTGTGATAATAGCCTGCTAGATCCTGACTACTTTATTTTAAAAAGTTATTTTCAGTAACTGGATTGGGCCCTGGTTTTTAAACCCCAACTATCTAAGCCAAATTGTCCACAGGGGTTTATCTAGGAACAGATATGTATTGAAGATGAGAGCTGGGTTTTATGGCAATAGTATTGATAGTGTTAGAGTTTCAAATAGGACATTGGGCCTCTTCATGTGTCTGTGTAATCTAATGTTGTCCTGGTCTATTTTTTCCTGTGAGGTGTCAGTTACATGATCCCAAGTGCAAATACCTTAAGTTCTACTATGTTCATCCAATCTTATGCATAGAGTTCAGAGACTGGGGATGGCAGGGAAGGACAGGGCAAGTAAAGTGGAGGCCCTGTCCAAAGAGCTTAGGTGTCACCCAGCTGTAAAGTGAGTCATACACATGGGAAAAGATAGACTTCTACAGAAGACTGAGAGAGTGAGGAGTCACTGTGAATTCTCAAGGAAGACTTCTAGACACAGTAGGACTTGAACCAATTTTAGAGCAGAGGAAGAGAAAAAAGATGTAATAAAGAAGAGAAACAGCGGGGCTGGGGATTTAGCTCAGTGGTAGAGCGCTTACCTAGGAAGCGCAAGGCCCTGGGTTCAGTCCCCAGCTCCGGAAAAAAAAAAAAGAAGAGAAACAGCAAGGGGGCAGCTTAAAGGAGAGTGCTGAGGTGACCCAGTAGCAAGCAGAGGCCTGTGGGAAGAGTGTTTGATGGCTTGTGAATAAAGACCTAAATCAGTTTTAACTATAACTTGTTAAGAATTTCCGGCCATTCAAAGGAACAACTAGAAGGAGACCTAGGACATAAAGGGAATTGATCACTTACCCTTATTTTGTTCTGAGAGGAACATACCCATGTAGAGTTACTCAGTATAGACTTGGCCTCCAGTCTAGATCCTTTTGCTAGTGGTCACCACAGATACCAAAGCCTTTAAGAATAGATTGTGGGGTTCCTTTTCTCATTGTGGAAGTAAAAGCTTCTACTGCTGCTGAAGCTATATAGGGCTCTAAATACAAAATATGGCTGACTCTGAATGATACCTTCAGCTCATGCATACTCTGGTGATTCAGCAGAAGCACATGGTAATTCCCTGAATTCTTCAAACCTTTTTTTGTCTGTTTGTTTTTGTTTTTAGTGTTTATATTTGAAAACACAAAAAATCATTTTAGGATCCTCCACACACAAAAAAATACAATTTAGAAATTAAGTTTAGAGTTAGTAAACCCACAAAAAACATAGTTTTTTGCTGCTGAAATACTGGTTCTTCATGAAATTTGACTTGTTTACTTAAATACTAAGTTCTATACATTCAAGTTGGCAGATTCAAGTCCCAGTTTCTGGGATGGCCTGATGGTTAAGATCACTTCCAGAGCAAGCAGTTTCATTTCTAAATACCCACATGGTACTCATAACCATCTATAACTCCAGTCCCAAGGGTTGAATGCATTATTCTGACCAGACACACATGGTGCATAGACATACATGCAAACAAAAATACTGTACACATAAAACGAATAAAACTTTTTAAAAACACATGTCACTTTCTAATGCATGTGTATAAATAAGTGCTTTTCTCTAATTCTTCCTCAGTGTTTCCATTAAGGATTATTTTAAGCAATCAAAAGTGTTCATCATTTTTACTTAAAATAATTTATTCAGTTTCCAGATATATATGACACTTTTGTTCACACCAATTAATGGTACTTACAAATGTCATTGAGACAGGTCTTGTTGGGACAGACACACATGTATATACATAATCTATTTGTCTATCTATTGAGGCAAGGTCTCCTATAGCCCAAGTTGGCTTCAAACTTGTTATGTAGCCAAGAATAACTCTCAGAAGAAAATATCACTGTGACCAAATTTTGAAGAAAATATTTTAAAACTCTCTTAAGAACCTCCTGTCTCAAATTGAATGAAATTGCAGTTAAAGGTCACATTGCTATCTATTTAAATGTTTATTTCTGTATTCTGAAAAACTTTCTCCCTCTAGGTATGGTAATACACACCTTTAAATCCTAGCCCTCTGGGAAGCTGAGGCCAGAGGATTGCACATTTGAAGCCAGCCTTGGCTACATAATAATGAGTCCTTGACTCAAAAGAGAATTTCAGGAAAGAAACGTTATCCAAATTTCTAGTGATGAAAATATTAGAAACACCATAAGAAAATACAGTAACACAGGTCTAAAGGGAGGTTGACCAGCTGCAGGGGACGTAGGGGTATTGGCAGGTAGCAGTGGTTCTGTTTCTATACTAACATCCCTTTCACTGAAAACCCCAGGTTTGTTTTCAGCAATTAAGCTCACTAGCTGCTCTTCCAGAGCATGTGGTTTCATTTCCCAGCAGCTCATGACTGTCTCTAAGTCCAGTCCTAGGAGCCTGATGTTTTCTTCATGATTCCATGGCACCAGGCACTCACGTGACACACAGACATCCACATAAAACACATTCATTCACATAACATTATACAAGAAATTTTAAACAACTCTGGAAGAATTAGGTAAGAGACTTAAAAGAGTTTTCTCGGAAGAAGATTTCTTTCAAGGATCAAGCATCTGAGCTTTACTTACAACTTTATTCACTCCCATTCTTTGGCATCGTTGACTCATCCACTGCCTTGTACCACCCTTCTCATTTCTCATCTGTCATTTCTGGGCAGAACATACCTTCTGTATCAATCTTGCCATGGTCCTCAGTGCCCCTTCTCCAGGGCCTGTATGACAGCTACACTTCCTAGTGCAAAGACTGGAATGAGAGCATCCTCAGAGTTGGGGTACACCAGCACTGCCACTCCTCTACAGGCTGTTCCCCCATGAAATGGCACTTGCAGGGCCTCAGCCTTTCCTTTAAGTAAACCAGTTGGGAACCCTGTCTGGAACAGTGGCAGTCTAATTGGGGAATTCCCTGTGACTAGAGTTTCTAGAAGATTAGCTCCTGGGCTTCAGGTCTTGGTTTCCTTGGGATGATTGGCACATGTGCTGGTGTCAGGAGATAAAAGTTCACCTCCCTATGAGCTAGTGCTTCTGCTTACTCCAGGCATCATGTTGGGGACAAGAACAAGGTAGAAAGGATCTTAGTCTTTTATTAGAATCATTTGATTGCCAGGATTCTAGATTTCATAATTGGCGTGAGATATATTTGTCTCAGTTTAGACTCCTTGCCTACTGGCCAGAGAGCTACATTGAACTGCACCGGTATCAAGAGGCATCCAGTGGAGGCTTTTATATGTGCCCCTAGCACCCTCCATCTTGGTTCTAGACAAAGATGGAGTATCTAGGTTAGATGTTAGTCTAGGCAAAGCCTTCTTTATCCTTCCTTCTTCCAGAAATGCCTGTGGCAGCCATGCCGATGGACAGCATTTTGATAATCGGGTAGAGTGGCTGCAACTCAAATCAGCCTTTGCCTTTAGCTTTCTTGACAGATGCCCGCTATTTCCAGTATATGTGTACTGTAGATGGTGGGTGGCCATGTGGGTGGGCACCAGGAGAGAAGAAATCCTACCCCCTGCAGTAAGCAGAAGCAGGCAGAGATCTGCTGAGAGCTGGAGGCTTCTAGGCTGACTTAAAATGTTCTTGTGCCCCAGGTGCTGCTGTTTCTTTAAGAGGAAAAGGAAGAAGACTGCTCAGCGACACAAGTGACCAGTGCCTCCCAGGAGTCCTCAAGTCCTGGGGACTCTGGCTCCAATTGCACCTGCAGCTCCTGCCATTTCTCATTGGAAGGGACTCCTCTGTGGGGGAGGGTAGAGATCCAAACCAAAAAGAAGAAAACAGATGCCCCCAGAAGGAGCCAGTGCAGGCAGCCAGGGCCAAGTGGGCCAGTGGCAATCCCCTCTGTCTGAGCTCTGAGCGGGTCCAGAGCTGCTGCTTCTCCACTGCTTGCCCTTGGGCTATCTGGTTGACTCTCTTCCCATTGTTTACAGTGAAGGTGTCATTCACAAAAACTCAAGGACTACTGTTCTCTTCCCTTCTCTTCCTTTACTCCTGGCTCTTGCACCATCCTCAACCCTCTCCAGCATAGAAACTACTAAGCTAAAGGCTCTGTCAAGAAGCTGGTGGTGTGGCCAAGAAGATAGGGGAAGACGACAGCCCTGGGCTGGAGAACGTCTCCACGTCCCAGATGTGTCTGGTAGTATGGTTTCCTCCTTCTGTGCCTGGGTAACCCCTCAGCCCAGCTGGCCACAGGGTTCTGGTCCCTTTCTTGGTCCCTCCCTCCCTCCCTCCCTCCCTCCTGTGAAGTTACACTCTGGGACACAAGCTGTGAGCAATCTGCAGTCTACTGTCCCTGTGTATTGGCATTCTTAGCTTTTTTGACAAGCAGATCCTTTGCTCCAGGCTGTAGCAAAACAAGCCTGTGGTTCTGAGCAAAGGAGAAGAAACTGACTTTATTGCACTTTTAGTTTGGGGGTTTGTTTTTTTTATTTTGTAAACAACATGGCAGATGCATATTGTGTCTGGTTATATTGGGGGGTTACTTTTTTCTTTTTTCAAGGGGGATGGGCCAGCCAAGCCATTCAGAGAAAATGTGGGTCCAGAGGACATTCTTGATGGAAAGAGTCTGATTTGCAGCACTTGGAAGAGAAGAAGCCAAACTCTGCGTCATCCTGAGTAAATACTCAGGTTGGCAAGGAAACATACTTGAATTTTCATTCATCTTCTCTGCTGCAGAAAAAAGTCCCCACCAGAGCCCCTTGACCTAATCAGCCCAGAGCTGGAAAGCCCAGCTCCTGAGCACTTGGGATGAGCACCGAGCCAGACTGTGACGACCAGAAGGCACCTCACCTCAGAGAGGAGATACTTAACAACAACAACAAAACAAAATTTCTGTTTCCTCCACTGCCAGGGACTTCCTACTAGATAGCCATGTGACTTTCTGTTGACTCGGGGAACAAAATTAGTGACTAAACAGCCACCACCATATTGCCAGTAGTGGACAAAAGAAGGCACCAAATTTGCCTTCCAACTGCCAGAGGAAGCTCAGGATGCAGCATCCTAGGGCCATGAAAAGAAAAATATTTTCTGTCTGCCTGAAGTGAGCTAGAACATTTGGGTCAGTCTGCCTTAGAACCCAGGCCTGTGGAATCTTGGAGCATATCCATGGCAGCAGGCTTAGAACTCGGTACGTGGGCTGCAGTACGCAGGGAAGGTAAGACTGGTTGGTGCTAGGAAATTCCAGGGAAAAGGAAACTGTAATGAAAGGTCTACAATTTATCTTACAATTGAACAGACTCTGTCCAGATAATATGACCACATATCTTAGCATGTTTTCCCCATACACTCCACCTGTCACCATTTTCTTCCCTGGACATACCACCATGAAGCATCACTGGCTGCAGAGTTAACTGCGTGGGGTTACTCTTCCCATGTTCTATTTCATTTGAGATTAGTAGCATTTCCAGATGGTGACTTCTTATACTAGTTGTGGCAAGAAGAATTTTTCATGTGGGAAAAGAGGTCTGTGTCTGGGTATAAAGAGCTAAGCACATAGGACAGTGGCTAGTGACTTAGTGCAGCACAGAACCCTTTGCTTGTTTATGTAGAGGACTGGAAGATGTCAGGACACTTGGTGGTCATGGGTCAAATTTAGTATCGGATGAAGCAGAGAGTTCGTGCGCCTTACCTGTTCTGTGGACCTTGGCTAGGGAATCTCTCCTCCCACTGCCTTCAGACCTGCTCAGCATTTGTGAAGATGGCCACCTGGCTGTTTCTATACATGAAATGTTCTTGTCTGTGAAACAGAGTGGCAGGGAGAAGTCAGGTCAAATCCCTTTCCCATAAGGAATTTGAGTGTTAGGATTTGCTTCCTTTTTACTCTATAGTAGTTAAAGCTCATTACTAAATTTTATATAGTCCCTCGTTTGGCATGTGGGCAACTCTGACTACCCCTACAGAAACTTAAAAATCCTCATCCCAGGAAATGGTGGCAAGGCCTAGAGCATCCTGGCACTCTCTGCCCCACTAAGTGCCTCCCCCACCCTGCTTCCAAGACAAAGCAAAGGCAGTGGCCTGCTTGGCTGCAGGGTGGGGTGCCCTGCAGCTGGGCTTAAGACTTCTTTTTTGTCTTAAAATATTTTTATAGGCTAGCTCTTGAGTGGTTGAACCTGAGTGGTTTGTGGGTGTGGGGGAGGGTCCTTCCTACTACACTGTTGGCACCCTCCAACCCCCACAAATCCCTTAATAAATATTTGGGTTTTGTAGCAAAGGTCCCTTTAAAATGCAGGATGGGTGGTGATCCTTTCAAAGCTATTGACACCCTAAGGTGATCCCAACCCTGAGTAATTCTCTTATCTTCTTTAAAATTAAAATATAACTGAATTCCCCAGGGACAATCTGTTCATCAGTTCAGCCCCCACCCCACCCCACCCCACCCCAGCACGTCAAGCTGCATGCACATCCCTGTTTCTTTTACCTGCCTGACTGCAAACTCAGCCAGATCCACGGGCACAGGCACTCCCTCCATCTTCCTGCATCTAAGTCCACTTACTCCACCTCAGGTATGACACCTGAGGACAGTTTTCTTTAATATTGATGCATTTACTTCCCCTTAAACTAACTCACCTGTTCCCTGAGATGGGGCATTTCATACTGTGCTATTTGGAGTTTTCCTCAAGCTTTGCTGACCTTGAGACATTGCAGTCTGAGCATACTAAGTAAGGTCCAACCGGACCAGGGCTACACCACGGTGTAAAGTGTCCAGGCATACAAGTGGGCTTTCAGAGTACTTACTCAGACTGCCCACAAGGCTGCACTGAATGTGCCAGCAGCTAGTGAGCACTCCTGACTGCCTTAATTAACATTCTTCTATTCTGGGTCTGTCCAGGAGCAAACAGGGTCTGTGAAGGTATGTGTAAGTCAGGTGACTAGCTAAGTCTCCAGTTCAAATTCCCATTTCAGGGGTTGGGGATTTAGCTCAGTGGTAGAGCGCTTGCCTAACAAGCACAAGGCCCTGGGTTTGGTCCTCAGCTCCGGAAAAAAGAAAAGAAAGGAAAAAAAAAAAAAAATCCCATTCCAATTGGAACAAACTGCAGGAAACAGCAAGGATTCCAAGATTTCTGAAAGTGTTAAATTTCCTTTTCATTTTTAGTGAATGACAAGAACTCAGAAAACAGCCGATGTCCACTAGCCAGCTGGTGTCCATTTCTGTAAAATACCTTCCAGTTTAGTTCAGAAGAAAAGTGTGCTGTAGCGCTTATTGAGTGTTGATGTTCAATGTTAGCAACCACGTGAGATGCCACAAGTGTGCTGTTAAAGTGGTTGGTAAGGATCATAGCCTTATTTTAAAAAATAATGTAAAAGATAATTCATTCCCCTCCATGAGCAAGTATGGCTGCATTTCTCAAGAATAACGCCACAGAAGCCTAGAAAGCGTTTCCTCACAAGAACTTGGTCTTAGTTTCTTTTGATCAATCCCTCCCAAGCCCATAGAACTCCTGAATCCCAGCCACCTCTCCCATGTTCATAAGTGAAACCAGTTTTTCACTTTTGTTTAGTTGCTCTGATGATACTTTATCTAGTGTCGGTCATGCCATGGCCTGAGTTTTTAAGACCAGGAGTTGTATGGTCATATAACCAACATTGCCTTTGCTAGGCCACTGCCACCATCCCCTCCATTGCCCCAAGTGGGCAGGTTGATTCCAGAGTCCCTCAGGGAGCCAGAATAACTAGGTACCCATCTGGATTGGCCATTTGGGTAATGAGCACTTACCTCTGGGTTTCTTGATTTTGCAGATTGATGGCCAAGACTCCAGCCTTCCCCATGATGGGTTGGTAGGAATCAAATTAAATCCCTTTGTTTATTGGGCAACTTTGTGTTAAGGGCGTTAGGTTTTTTGTTTTTTGTTTTTTTTGGTTTTTGGTTTGTTTTTTTTTTTGTTGTTGTTGTTGTTTTTTTTTTTTTTTTTGATTATGAAAAAGAAGAGGTCACCATATGGGGCCCTTCTGTGAGTTTGTAAAGTTTTGAGCAGTGTTTTCTTCACCAGTCTTGGGAGTCTCTGATCCAATAACCAGTCTTAACATTTTTTTTTTTTTTTTTTACTTTTGAAAGTAACTAAGTACAGAGATTAGAGTTCTTATTGTATTCAAAATAGTAGACCCCTGAGTGTAGGCAATAGTAGTTGAAATATTTTCTCAAAAAAAACAAAACAAAACAACCAGGAAACCCACTCCAGTATTTATAGATCAGCTTATCAAGAAAAAAAGTGAATATGCACTCAATGTGTCTCTAGTTCAGTTACCAAACTTGATATTATAAAGAAACCTCAGTTGTGTGGACAGGATCCCCCCCCCCCCAAAAAAAAAAAAAAAAAAAAAACTCTTTTCTGGTGCCATCACCACCTTTAGGGTCTAAAAGCAGAGGATCATCTGTGATGATAAGCCAGAAAGGAATGCACAGGCAATTCCCATCCTGATTGCCCCCAAACGTACCTTTCAGGGTTGGTGAAACTTTTTGCTGCCCCTCTTTGGGCACTCCAGACCAAATCCCAGGCCATTCCATGCACCGAAAGCCTTTCAGAAGGCTTACCAATCTGTTAGGAATGTCTCAGGAAACATGAGCCATTTCTTGGGGAATACATGTATTTACAAATGGATGTATGCAGTCTGCTGTATGTGTTTTATTCTCAGAGACAGCACAAGCTCCTGGGAACTGTGTTCCTTAGTGTTCTCAGTGAGCTGCTCAGACCAGTGAGTAAGCTGGCTCTGGGAAAGAGCTATGTTTGTCAAGCAGAGAATGGCAGAAAAAATGAAACCAAAAATGCTATCACTCTCCAATGGAAAGTCGCGTTGATGCAGCAATTCCCATTGGATGTATTACACTCTGATTCATCGTTTGTCTCAAGTGTTACCCATTGTACTCTTTAGAAGGTGTTAGGATGTTGGTCTCAATTTTTTTAAGTAGATGATGTATAATCAGCTATGGAAATCAGTTTTAATTCATGTGTGGATGTGTCTAGTTATTGTTAAATGTTCTTTTTTTTTCCTACTTTTTTAAAGATACGTAATGTTTCATAATCCCTGGCACTGGTCAAAAAAAAAACAGCTGTGAAAAATGAAATTGTATTTTTTAAATGAATGTCAATTTCAAGTGTATTTGAAATGTTTCCTCCAGTTGACAGATTTGAACACCATTAGAGAAGACTTCTTTGCAGAGGAAGTAGCCTTTGGAGAAAGTGGAATGTGGGTCTGGATATGTTATCTCAGAGTAGCCCATTTCATAGGGCACCATGACAACACAAATGTGATCTTTAAGTATACCTCTTCCCCTTGGGGAAGGAAGGACTCAGTTTGCACCCTTTTTGTATGTAAAATAAAATGTCCTACCTTTCTTGGCTACTTTTACTTCCTTGGTTCATTACTTGGTTTTTAGTCTCCTGGTTCATTTCTAAGACTCTGGCTGGGACTGACTGATGGGAATCGATACCTCTTTAAACAAAAATAATGTCTGGAACGTTGGCATTCTACCTTCATTCCTTGGGCTGAATATTGCCCTCTCATCTCCTCTGAGTCTCTTTAAAAGTATTCCAGGGACAACAGAATGGTCTGAAGAGTAAAGGTGCTTGCTGCACAGGTCTGGTGACCTAAATTTAACCCCCAGAGTGTATGTAAAAAAGGTAAGAGAACACTGAACTGTCCTCTGACATCCATGTATATATCGACATGCACCACCACGTACACAATTTTTTTTTAATATCTCAGGTCTGGGAAGACAGCTTGGTAAAGTGCATGCCACACAACTATGAGAACCTAAATTTAGTCCCCAGCACCCATGTGAAAAGTCGGGTATGGTGACACACTTGTAATCTCAGTGCTGGAAAGGAAGAGACCAGCAGTCTCTGGGGCTAGCTTACCAGTCAGTTCAGCCATAAGGCAAACCCCAGCCCCATCGACAGACCTTGTCTCAAAAAATAAAAGGAAAGGGACTGAAAAGATAACTCACAGTTAAGAACTGCATACTGTTCTTGCAGAGGGCACAAGTTCAGGTTCCAGGACCCAGGTCGTACAGGTCACAGTTGCCTGTAAGTCTAGCTCCAAGATAGCCAAAGTTATCTTCTGGCCTCTGTGAGCACCTACATACACTCACACAGGCAAAATACACAAACAGCAAAGAGAAAAAAAAAACTGGCACTTGAAAAACACCAGAAGTTATCCCCTGTCCTCAGCACGTGTCCCTGTTGTGGATTGCCCTGGAGCTGTTTGTATTGTGATGTTAATTCCACTTCCGAAAGAAGGGCTTCGGAGTCGCATTCTTGGTACTCACGTGACTTCATCAGAACCTCCCCATTTTAAATTGTAAAATAAAGGTGAGAGCCAGTGATTGGGCAGGGGAAGGGAAGGTGGAGTTCAAGAGTTGGGGAGAGAGGGGAGAAGGGGCTCAACGGAAGAGAAGGAGGTGGAAGAAAGCTGGATCTCCAGACTGCTTGCTTTTGCTTCAGGTTGCCTAAGATCAGCAAACTAGCAAGCTCTGCCAGCTGCAACCCAAAGAGGCCCCTCCCTGGGAATAAATGAATCAATGAATCACAGAGGACTGCAGTGTTCTGAATCAAACAGCAGAGGGAGACAAAGGTACAAAGGGCTCCGGTCCAGGTAATACATTGATATAAAGTGAGATATATAACCTTTTGATACTTAAAGCTGAAAAATAATATCTTTTGGGCCTTATAGGATGATATTTTGAATGGTTTGACGGGGATGGATTTAAAGGAAACAGGCACCTTATCATTTACCGGTATTGCAATATTTATTCTCTTGATTTACTATGTCTTCTCAAAATACAGGGCCCTAGATAAAAAATTCCTTGCCTTAGAAAAGAGATTACAAGTAACACTAGAACTGAAGGCTCAGGATTTTATAGCTCAAAATAAGCAACAGAAAGAGGAGAATGATGGCTGGAGACAAGAGATGCTAGAACAGAATTTGCTGAAGTTCATAGAGGAGTCTGAGCAACAGGGAGAAAAGCTTAAGATTTGGCAAGGTGGCCTGGAGGAAACACTAGAACTAATGGTTCAGGATTTCATAAGTCAAAATAAGCAACAGAAAGAAGAGAATGAAGGTTGGAGACAGGAGCTGGAAGAGACGCTAGAAAAAAGAATTCAACAGTTCACAGATCAGGCTGAACAGCAAGGAGATGGAGATAAAATCTGGAAGCAAAGCCTAGAGGATAATTTACTAAAGCTAGCAAATCAAAATAAGGCAGATGCTGCAATATCAGAATTGCAATGTAGAGAGCCGCTAAGACTATGGAAGTGAGGCCTAGAACAGAAGACACAAGACATTATAGAGCAGCATGGACAACAGAAAGAGAGATCTAAGACTTGGCAACGTGGCCTAGAGGAAAAACTAGAACTGAAGACACAGGAAATTATAGATCAGAAAGATGGAAATGAAGGTGGGAGACGGAGCTGGAAAACACGTTAGAACAAAAGCTGCAGCAGCTCACAGATCAGACTGAGCAGCAAAGAGAAAAGAATGAGGACTGGAAGCAAGACTTGGAGAAGAGCCTTTTAAAATTAATCAATCAAAATAAAATGGACAGCCTATTATCAGAACTGCGATATAAAGAAAAAATGAAAATGTGGAGGCAGAACCTTGAACAGAGAATACAGGAACTCAAAGAACAGGAAGAGCGACAAAAGGAGAGATATGAAGTGTGGGCTCAGACCTTAAGGGAGGAATTTAAATTTTCAATTAAGGAAAATATTCAGGTAGAGACGCGAGATAAAATTAGAGAAATCCAACCTAAGGTTATTAGAAAACAAACCTTAGCCTATCCGGTTAATACACAACAAAGACCTCCAGACGATGATCATCCACAGGGTTATGAAGAATTTGAATGGCACCTCAGGGATGTGTTAGAACTGAAGAAATTTAAACAAAGTGTCACTATTTTGGGAATGCATTCGCCATTTGTAAAACAAATCCTAATTTCTTGGGCTATTAAAAATAGAATAGGGGCTGGGGATTTAGCTCAGTGGTAGAGTGCTTACCTAGGAAGCACAATGCCCTGGTTCGGTCCCCAGCTCAAAAAAACAAACAAACAAACAAAAAAATAGAATAATCCCCCAAGACTGGAAGGATATGGCAAGAGCAATAGTAGAGCCTGCTGAAAACTTACAGTGGATCTCATGGTGGAGGGAAGAGGCAAGAGAGCTAGCACGACGAAACAGAGCTAGGGGTAGAGAGATTTCCACAGATCAACTACTTGGTGAGGGTCTCTTTGCTGAGGTGGAGGTGCAGGCTGTATATGATGAAGAAACTCTGGCATTGTGTCGATTGTCAGCCTTAAAAACCTGGGACATAGTTGCAGAATCAGGGAAAAGACTTGAACCATTCACTCAGGTCATACAAGGTCCTAAAGAAACCTTCCCTGACTTTTTACAAAGTCTAACCTCAGCTGTGGAAAGGAGTGTATCAGACTCAGCATCAAGAAAGGCAATAATTAAATCCTTAGCCTTTAAAAATGTGAATACTGAATGCAGGGAAGGAATCAGACCACTGAAGGCAGGGTCAGCACCAGTAGATGAGTGGATCTTGCTTACCTGATATGACTGTGATAGGAGAAGCTGCCACTAGACAACTAGAGATGACCCAAGATTTAAAATGTTTTAATTGTGGTGAGCAGGATCATCTCAGACATAACTGCAGGAAAAATCAAAGTAATACCAAAAGGTGGCCTATACCTCCTGGAATATGTCAAAGAAGTGGCAGAGGCGGACATTTGACTAGGGAATGTAAAGCAATAACAGACAAATGGGGCAACACCCTGCCAAAAAAACTCCCAGGGGGACCTCTCGCAGGCCCCAATGCCAGACAGGCAGAGTTCTCTTCCTCAGAACAATTAAGCATCACTGCTTCAAAAACAGAAGCTCTGAGACTAGACGAGGCTGAGGCAAGTTCTGTAGATAATCCCAAAAACCTCAAAGGGAGCCAAAAACGAATATTTCAGCAAACTTCTCTAGAGAATCAAAGACCAAAACTCAGAATACTAGTAAACAATATTGAAATTGAAGGAATAGTTGACACTAGCAGATGTCACCATCATCTCTCCAAAATCTTGGCCTGCTAGTTGGCCACTTCAAGAAGTGGATATCCGGGGCTGGGGATTTAGCTCAGTGGTAGAGCGCTTACCTAGGAAGCGCAAGGCCCTGGGTTCGGTCCCCAGCTCTGAAAAAAAGAACCAAAAAATAAATAAATAAATAAATAAATAATCTTAAAAAAAAAAAAAAAAAGAAGTGGATATCCAATTTCAAGGAGTTGAGACCTTATCCCAAACAAAGCAAAGCACCAGGTGGCTTAACTGTATAGGACCAGAAGGCCAGGTAGGAAAGTTGAGGCCATACGTGGCTGATATAGCCATTAACTTATGGGGAAGAGATCTATTACTGGAAATCCCAAATTGATATACCCTCAGTTTCAGTGTCTGGCCATGAAACCCATCAAGCTCCTAATAAGAACTGTAAATTAGTCAGGGAATGTTTTCAAAGGCAGTTACAGACTGTCCAAGCTGTCCATAAACAAGATACAGCAGAGGCTAACAATTTAGCTGTACCCCAAAGAGCCATTGCTGCTAAGACACTAACAGCCTTGCCACTAAGGTGGCTGACTGACCAACCCGTCTGGATTGATCAGTGGTCTATGACAAAAGAAAAACTACAGGCATTAGAACAGCTAGTCCAGGAGCAGCTGGAGGCTCAGCATATAGAGGAGTCCACCAGCCCTTGGAATTCTCCAGTATTTGTCATTAAAAAAAAAATCTGGCAAATGGAGGATGTTGACAGATCTCAGAGCGATTAATAAGGTTATTCAGCCAATGGGTTCCCTGCAGCCTGGGATCCCACTGCCTTCCATGTTGCCTAAAGAATGGCCTATAATAGTGATGAATCTAAAAGATTGTTTTTTCACAATTTCTCTACACGAATGCATAAGGAAAGGTTTGCCTTTTCAGTGCCTGCCTTCAATAGAGGTCGCCCAATAAAAAGATATCAATGGAAAGTCCTGCCTCAAGGAATGTTAAACAGCCCCACCTTGTGTCAATATTTTGTACAACAGCCATTGGAGATGATTCGCAAACAATTTCCCCAATCCATTATTTATCATGAGATGGATGACATCCTATTGGCTGACCCAGATATAAATATCCTGGAAAGAATGTTTGATGAAGTAAAAAAAAACCTTACCTCTCTGGGGATTGCAAATTGCCCCTGAAAAAATACAAAGAGGGAATTCTATTAATTATCTGGGGTATAAAATAAGTCTGCAGTGGGTTAGACCACAAAAGGTGCAAATCAGAAGAAACCAATTAAGAACCCTAAATGACTTTCAGAAGCTACTGGGAGATATTAACTGCCTGCGTCCTGCCATTGGCTTGGCCACTCAAGAGTTAAGCAATTTATTTCAAACATTACAAGGTGATAAAGATTTAAATAGCCCCAGGAAACTGTCAGCTGAGGCTGAGAAGGAGTTAGCTTTGGTAGAAAGGAAATTGCAGGATGCACATCTAGATCGTATTGATCCAAAGATGGCCTGCATCTTAGTCATCTTACCCTCTACTCATTCCCCTACAGGAATTCTCATGCAGAGGGAAGATTATATCTTAGAATGGATATTTTTAGCACATAGACAGAGCAAGAAGCCAAACACCTACATTGAGAAGGTCTCTGAATTGATACTAAAAGGAAAAATGAGACTTCGACAATTAGTTGGAATGGATCCAGCTGAAATTGTGGTACCTTTTACTAATGCAGATATCGCCTCATTATGGGCACAAGATGAACATTGGCAAAGAGCATGCAATAATTTCTTGGGAGAGATTAACAACAGATACCCTAAAAGCAAGCGGCTTCAGGTCATAAAAAGAACTAATTGGATTCTCCCTCGGATAATAAAGGGAACTCCAATATCTGGAGCCCCTACATTTTACACTGATGCCAGTAAGTCAGGAAAAGCAGGATATAAATCAGAAGATGTAAGTAAGGTGGTTGAGAGTCCCTATAAGTCAGTTCAAAAATCTGAATTATATGCAATACTCATGGTGTTGTCAGATTTTCAAGAGCCTCTTAATATAGTAACTTATTCTCAATATGCAAAAAGGGTCGTTTTACACATAGAGACTACTGAACTTATTCAGGATGATTCTGAATTGACTTCACTATTTACTCAGTTGCAACAAATGATCAGAAATAGGAGTTATCCAATATGTATAACACACATAAGATCCCTTACAGGTCTGTGAGATCCTCTGGAGCAAGGTAATAATGAAATTGACCAGCTATTAATAGGAAGTGTACTAGAGGCTTCAGAATTCCATAAAAAACACCATGTTCACAGTAAAGGTTTAAAGAAAGAATTCTCTATCACATGGCAACAAGCCAAAGAAATTGTGAGGCAATGTCCTACTTGCTCATTATACAACCAAACTCCATTGCCTACAGGAACTAACCCTAAGAGTACCTAAAGAAATGTTATTTTGGGGGCTGGAGAGATGGCTCAGTGGTTAAGAGCTCCGACTGCTCTTCCAGAGGTCCTGAGTTCAATTCCCAGCAACCTCAAGGTGGCTCACAGTCATCTGTAATGGTATATGAAACCTTCTTCTGGTGTGTCTGTAGACAGCTACAGTGTACTCACTCTACAGTGTACTCACATACGTAAAATAAATAAAAATCTTTAAAAAAAAAAAAGAAATGTTATTTGGCAGATGGAAGTCTTCCATTTTACAGAGTTTGGTAAACTGAAATATGTGCATCATACTGTGGACACATATTCAGGATTTCAATGGGCAGCTGCCTTACCATCGGGAAAGGCTGACTCTGTAATTACACATTTGTTAGAATTTATAACCATTATGCTAATACCCATACAAAATAAAGTGGACAATGGTCCAGGGTATATCTCTAATAAGATGAAGCAGTTCTTTGAATATTATAATATAAAACATGTTACAGACATACCACACAGTCCTACAGGACAAGCAATTATGGAGACATCTAATTGAACGCTAAAGGAGATGCTAAACAGGCAAAAGGGGGCAACAAAACCCTCAAAGATAGGTTTCACAGTGCTTTACTAACCTAAAATTTTTAAATGCTAATGAACAAAATAACACAGCTGCTGAAAGGAATCTTTTGTGGAAAAGATTACTGAACTAAACCAGCCTGTTTATATTAAGGACATTCTGACATCACAATAGAAAAGGAAAAATGTGTTACGCTGGGGGGGGGGGGGTTATGCCTATGTTTCCACAGGAAAAGAAAAGCTATGGGTTCCTTCCAAGTTGATAAAGATCAGACATGACACAGGGAGACCTCCTGAAGACCTTGGCGACAAGAAAAAGGAGACTAGCACAATCAACAAAAATAGGTGAAGTATATATGTGGATGTTTATGTCTCTATATATGGAGACAGCTCTGGAACTGGTTGAGACTAAAATGTCTATACACAGCCAGTAACATTTACTGGGTACAAATTTCTCATAACTTGTTATTACATGCATCCTTTAAGATGGCCGTGTATTTGATTATGTGAGCAAACTAACCTGAAGAAAGGCAGTCGTTTTAATTGATCCTCATTAACCAATCTGTGCACCCTGCACAGTCCATGTGAAGGCCTTTACAGAACTACATGATGCCTATAAGTTTTGTGTGCTGCAGGATGAAAGAAGAGAAAAACAGCCCCGAAAAGATTACACTCTGGGATGCTGAGATTCTGGGACCTTCCATTCCAGCTCCACACTTGATTCTACCTCAACTACATTGAAGCTGCTTCTTCTAAAGACTTGCCTCCAGAGCCTTTCCTGAACAGCTAGCTCGCCTGTCCAGCCTTTCACACTGTCATAGTCAAGATGTCAGCTAAGCAATGAACTTTCTCAGCACAGAGTGACTGGAAGGCAAATGATGCCAGCCAGCTCTCCTTTGACAAAGCCAATTTTCCTAATTCCCTTGGGCCCCCAGCAGGAATGCTTCGCCCCAATTCAGCTGGAAGCAGAAAAGAAGATCATCGTCCCAGTTCCTTATGTTTGGGTGGATGGTTCTGGTTATTTTAGGAATTATAGATATGTTGTCATTTAAGGGATACTTTACAAATGTAGCTTTGGACAGGGAAGGAACTAGAGTTTAAACTCAGGGATTTCTACCTTTCCTTTCCTCCTCTCTATCCTTCCTTCTTAGGTAAAAGGGAACGGGGTGGAAAAGAAAGTATCATAGAATTAGAGAAATAGACAAATAGGGATAGGTTAGCAAATTTACTCTTAAACAAAATATTACATAGCTATATCTTACATTGGTAGAAATCTTTGTAATTGATACAAAGTTGAAGTTATAATCTTTACATTGGTATAGAATTTATTTGATACAAATTTAAGGTTTTCATTGGTATTTCTTATTGATTTAAAATTGTGGTTAATATTGTTACTTTCACATAGACATTGTGCCTATACAATACATTTAAGAATACAATGCTTAGACCCAGTCCTATAACTGCTATTAGACACTGTTTTTAGTTGATTAAACCGTACAAGTTAAGGGTCAGATAGCAACCTCATGGCTCTGAGTCAATTAAAAGGTGTTTTTGAGATACTTCAATTAAAAATGGTCAAGAGTAGTCAAGGCTTAACAGTTCAGAAATGCTTTGTGTAGATAGATAATCTTCAAAGGCGTCAGAAGTCCACAGAATATGACATTTATTGGCATTTCTTTATTAAAGATCATTTAACTAGAGACCTGTCTGCTTCTGACAGTACCCCTTCTTAGATTATAAGAAGAAATTGAGCATCAATGGAGTTGCTCCAATTGTGGCGAGGCAGCCACTAGGCAAGAATTGCCTCAGTTCATCTACAGACAAAATACTGTCCAGAAAAAGGACAAATTATGCAGAATAGTCGACTAATAATCTCTGCCAAGACAGGGTAATCAGCCCTTCAAAATCTGCATTACAAAGGTCTGTCTGATGATCCTGGCCCAGAAGGCTGAAGACTGATGCCCTGACATTTTGAGGAATGAGGGACTGTCCAGGAGATCAGCGGTCTCTATAGATTTGGCTAAGTTTTGGAAGCTTCTCATATTTTCAGGTAATATTAGTCGTTCTTGGATTTCTGATGTGGTTGAAGACTGGTAGGCTCATAGCTAACCCGAGCTGTTAAACATTGAGAAAGATAGTATAGATTTGAAAGGGTGGTCTTCAGATGACATACAATCTAGAACCAAGATATAAGTCAGGTGTAGAATTATAATCTTTTAGGATTGATGGCAGAGTGCTAATAAATTTAATGAACAAAGTTGATAAAGTGTATCTTATACTTCAAAAATTGTAGAATGGTAATAGTTATATTCAATTTATATTTGAGGGAAAAGAGCCATTTAACTGGACAAAGGGGGAAATGTGGGTTGCCCTGGAGCTGTTTGTATTTTGATGCTAGTTCCACTTCTCCAAGAAGAACTGCCTAGTCACGTACTCACTACTCAGGTGACTTCTCCCATTTTAACTTGTAAAATAAAGGCAAGAGCCTGTGATTGGGCAGGGGAAGGGAAGGTGGAGCTGAAGAGTTAAGGGGTTTGGGGGTGGGGAAGTCAATGGAAGAGGAGGTGGAAGAAATATGGAGCAGAAGCACATGACCTGGAGAAACTACAAGTTCTAAGGGATCTCATAGCTGGGGAATAGAGTAATGTAGTGGTAGATCTGCCCAATCTAGGCGTGCATCTTGTATTCATAGTAATTGAGCTGTGTTTTCTTTGTGTGGACTTATTTGGGTTGGAGAGGTTACTGCAACATACACACACACACACACACACACACACACACACACACACACACACACACACATGCAAACACGCTAATATTCTATTCCAAGCTAGGAATGGTGGTACACACCTGTAATCCCAGCACTTGGGGAGTAGAGACAGGAGGGCTAGTATAAGGCCATCACTTAACATGCTCTAGTCTGTGAGTGCTCCAAAAATGAGGTTATGCTAGCTAAGGCATACTTTTACTCTCATTTAGGGGAATGTGAAAAGATCTCTGGGAAATACTTTTGGCATCAGGTGATGGAGGAAAACAAGCAGTAATAAAGAACCACCACTTTACATCATAGGGAGAGTCCGAGAGGACTCCTGCAAGTTTTAACTGGTACCTACCATGAAAGGAAAAAGAATGGGGAATGCTTCATCTCAGGATGTTGCCTGTAATAAAGGAGACAGTTTGAAGGAAATGCTGAGGAAAAAGTTCACTGAGAGAGCACAGCATAGGCACATGGAAGCAGGGGCACTGTCATAGCAAGGGTTTATGTCTGAGTCAGACACTAGACAATACACACCATTAATCCCAGCACACAGAAGGCAGAGGTAGTCATATCTGAGTTCAAGGCCAGCCAGGGCCCTGTAGTGGGATCCTCTTACAGGTAGTTGTGTTGTGGGGGCAAAAGAAGGCAGTATTAGTTGAATATTAAAGTCAGGAGGGGAAAAAAAGGTAGTGTTATAGGTTTAGTTTTTTGTTGTTTTTTGTTTTTAAGATTTTTATTTTCATATCTGTACATGGGTGCCACAGAAGCCAAGAAATGTCATTCCCTCTGGAACTAGAGTTAGAGACAGCTGTGAGTTGCCCAGTGCGGAGAACCAAACTTTAGGCGTACAGTGTGTACCACTCCAGCCCAGGGCAGACAAGTACAGCCTGGACAGGATCCATTGAGAAGCCTTTTGTACAGACATGTGGTCTCTAAGATCATAGAACAAGAGAACCATCCTCTGGGCAGGCTAGTACTGTGTTGAGCACACAAATTGGATGTGTAATAGTATTAGAGATTTTTCTGTGTGAGAGAAAACTAACACTTTGCATCCAAAAAATGATGTTGATAGAATTTTATAAAAATTCACCAATGAGCATTTAAGACTTTTGACCTATATAATGTCCAGGTTTTTGTTTTGTTTTTGCAGGAGTGTGGGAGAGGTGTTGGTTTAAGACAGGATCTTCTCACTATGTAGCCTTGGCTGGCCTAAAACTTAGGTCTTCCTGCCTCAGTCTCCTGAACGTTGAGATTAAAAGCATGTGCCACCATGCCCAGCTTAACTTAGAGTTTTTAGAGACATTTGCTGGGCTACGGGAATAGCACATCAGATAAGAACACTGCACAAACCTAAGGACTGAGTTCAGATCCTCAGAACCCACATAAAAGTCTGGTGAGCTGCATATAATTCCAGCACTCAGAAGGCACAGATAGAAACCCAAGTCAAGCTTACTAGCCAGACTGAAGCATTGCTAACTAAGCTCTGGGTTCGATTAAGAGATCCATCCTCAGAGAATAAGTGGACATTGATAGTCAAAGGCCCAGTGTCAGCTGAAGGCCTCTACATGCATGTAGACACACATGTACGTTGTGTTGGCTGGTTTTGTGTTAACCTGACACAAGCTAGAGTAATCTGAAAGATCCTCAGTTGAGAAAATGCCTCCATAGAATTGGGCCGTAGACAAGTATGTAAGGCAATGTCTTCATTAGTGTTTGAGGGGGAACAATTGAGCTGGGAATCTGATCCTCTGGAAGAGCAGCCAGTGATCCTATACTGAGTCTCCAGCCCAAAGAAACAGACCTTTGTAGCTGTAATTCTTTGAGGAACATGTTTACAGAGAGGAAATATGACGTACCTATATAGTGCACTGTAAAATCACCTGTGCACATATGGCCACCAAAACAGCTCCGTATCTGGGCATAGCTGACTCGGTTTGGAGGCTGAGAGGTATTGCAAGTTCAAGAATTAGGCTACAGAGAAAGACCCTATCTAAAAAGATGATGATAAAAGTTTTTATATGAGAGGCTGGAGAGATGGTTGAGTGGTTAAGAATGCAGACTGTTCTTCCAGAGGTCTGAGTTCAGTTCTCAGCAACCACATGGTGGCTCACAACCATCTGTAATGGGATCCAATGCCGCCTTCTGGTGTGTCTGAAACACAGCTACAATGTACTCATATAAATAAATAGATCTTTTTTAAAAAAGTTTAATGTGGGGGTGGCCACTGGTGGCATACACCTTTAATCCTAGCACTTGGGAGGCAGAGACAGGCGGGTCTCTGAGTTTGAGGCCAGCCTACAGAGCAAGTTCCAGGACAACCAAGGCTACACAGAGAGCCTTTCTGGGGGAGGGCAGGTAACTTTATATGAAAGGTGCTCTACCTGCCAGGCAGTGGCGGTGCTTGCCCTTAATCCCAGCATGAGAGGTGGACAGATCTCTTGAGTTTGAGGCCAGCCTGGTTTAGAGTTCCAGGACAGCCAGTTCCTCTACACAGAGGAACTCTACCTCAACAAAACAAAAACAATGACAAGAAGCAATGAGGGGAACAGGAAATTAGGGTGTAAGACTGCAGAGATGGCTCAGTAGTCAAGGGCACTTGCTGCTCATTGCAGAGCAAGTGAGTTCATTTCCCAGCATCCACATCGGGCAGCTCTCACTACCTGCAACCCAGCTCCACATGATCCAATGCCCCTACTTTGGTTCCCATGGATACCGAAACTCATGCTGACACGCACATACATATGCATAATTAAAAATATTTTTTAAGGACATTCGAGTGGTGGCACACCCCTTTGATCCCAGACCAGCCTGGTAATGAGTTCCAGGGCAGCCAGAGCTACACAGAAAAAAAACTGTCTCAAGAAAACAACAACAAAAAAAGAAAAGAAAAGGAGGGTAAGGCTGCTGTGAACTTACTAAGGTAATTTCTGACTTTGTGTTCATTTTTGTTTCCTGTTTACCCTCCCCATGCCCCTTTCCTCAATGGTCCTATCTGCCTTGGAGATTTTATGGCCTTGACCATGGTCCAGATGTACCAATGTGAATAATTGCTAAGTTATTTCTAAAATAGCTGCTATGCTCTGCCAGGAGTGAATGTTTCAAGGTTACTCTGCCCCTCGATCTACCATGATGCTCACCCAACTCTGACATGTCTTCGTGGGTTTCGCCTTTAAAAACCGTATGCCTGCCTGAACTTGGGCACCAAGAGACTTTTCAGATGCATAAGCCTGCTCTTGTATTAAAACCTATAATTGGCTTAATCAGCATGTTTGTCAATCAGGTTCACTCATGGGACTCTGCCTCATTCCTGGCCTTCCTAGCCAGGGGGTAGGGGTTGGGGCCAGCAGTACAGGAGAGAAGCCCCCTAACAAAAGTTCCAGAGCTCCGTTCCTCTCACTTGAGTCTGGAGAGGTCAGTAATAACTGCCATGTTGGGTTTTTTTGTTTGTTTATTTTTTTAAGATTTATGTATTCATTATATATAAGTACACTGTTGCTGTTTTCAGACAACAGAAGAGGGCATCAGATCCCATTACAGATGGTTGTGAACCATCATGTGGTTGCTGGGATTTGAACTTAGGACCCTGATCACTCCAGCCCTTTTTTTTTTTTTTTTTTTCCGGAGCTGGGGACCGAACCCAGGGCCTTGCGCTTCCTAGGTAAGCGCTCTACCACTGAGCTAAATCCCCAACCCCTACCAGCCCCTTTAAAAAAAAAAAAAAAAAAAAAAAAGCCTCCAACACTTAATGTGCCTCCCCCCTTTTTAAAGATTATTTTATGAAAGTGAATACACTGTAGCTGTCTTCAGACACACCAGAAGAGGGTATCAGATCCCACTACAGATGGGTGTGAGCCACCATGTGGTTGTTGGGAATTGAACTCAGGACCTCTGGAAGAGCTGTCCTTAACCACTGAGCCATCTCTCCAGCCTGGCTTCTTAATGTTTACTGCTGCTGTTTCTGTTTTGTCCCATCCAGGTGCTGGGGTCGGGGGAGGGGTTCCAGATTTTACCACTAGTAGCAATCTCTGCGGGCCATTGTTCTTTTTGTGTCCACTGTTTTTTTTTTCTTTCAAATTCTGCCATTGAGTTTTTGTCTGAAAAACAAAACCAAAAACAGTTTTCTCCTAACATGGGACCACCAAGTCTAAACTCTCTTTCCATGAATGCTAAAACTTTCCCCTCCAAGGGTTTGAGTTTAGGGGTACAGGGTTTCACTATCAACAACAACAACAAAAAGGCTATGCACCACTTACTGTGCTATTGAGTGGCCCCCTAATAAACGAGGTGCCATCTTCCAGTTCCCTGAAGCCGGATGTGAAGACAGTTTGACTTCAAGTCACAGGAACCCCTGGGCATCCTGATCAGCCCCCTTTCACTGATTAGTGGTTCGCTCTTGTTTAAAACTCCCCTGCTTGTCTTAAGGGTTTGCCTCTGGGGATGATTTTTTTTTTTTTTTTTTTTTGGGTTCTTTTTTTTGGAGCTGGGGACCAAACCCAGGGCCTTGCGCTTCCTAGGTAAGCGCTCTACCACTGAGCTAAATCCCCAGCCCCGGGATTATTCTTTAAAACAAAACAAAATCCTTCCATGGTACAGTGAAGTTTTCAGTGTAAAAAGAACCATTTCCTCTTACCACAGGAAGCTGCTGAATCTGGCTTACTTTTCTCTAGAAGATTCTCTGAATTCATCCTAGTACCATCAGTAAACTACTTTTTTTTTTTTTTTTTTGGTTCTTTTTTTGGAGCTGGGGACCGAACCCTTGGCCTTGCACTTCCTAGGTAAGCGCTCTACCACTGAGCTAAATCCCCAGCCCCAGTAAACTACTTTTACATTACTTGGTAACATTGTATCATAACTATCAAGTGTCTTCATTCTGTCCAATCAGGTAAAGACTGAATTTCCTCCATCTTTCATGCTTTTGTGAAATCATTCAGAAAAATCCTGGTTTGATTTAAATGTCTCTCCACTATTCTGTATCCCAAATTAGACATTTATCCAAGATTTTACAGTACTGTTTAATTTCACATGTGATATGATCTTTACGGATTTTACAGTGGATAAAATCTGTTGTATAGAGTATTATTTCTGCATTAATTAAATGTAATCAGTTGTTTAAATATCGGCCCGTGCCTGGACAGAATTTACCAAGACAAATGGTTCCACGTGGAGAGGTTTAATGAGAGAAGAAGAGAGAAAAGGAGGCCGGTGGGTCTCACGTGGAGGGAAAGGGGAAGGGGGCAACTACAGAGAAAAACAAAGAGTAAGAGAGAAGAGGGAGAGGAGGAGGCAAACCGGCCCCCTTTATAGTCAGGCACAGCTGACTGTTGCTAGGCAACTGTGGGGCGGAGCATACCTGACTGCTGCCAGATAGCTGTGGGGGTGGAGCTTAGACAAAATACCAACAACAGTGACATTTTTAATTGATCAATGGTATCTTGTTATTGGATATTTTACTTGTACAATGAAATATTCTCAATATATCATATACAACAAGGCTCATTTTCATTAAAAACAAAATGAAAAACCTCTGTCACCCGCCTCCTGCCAACTGGCCTGCTACCTCTAGGCTCCCTTCCCCCTGGTCTACAACACCTAACCCCTCTCTCCCACCTCTTCCAGATTCAGCCTCCTCCTTCCCAACCTCAGGCCACACCATCCTGTCCCACCCCACTCTATCCACCCCCACACCTGTCTCCCATTTCTACTTCACCCATTTCCCCTTCTGGGTCTGTACCACTTTGTTTCTTCCCCTCTGTGGTTATTCCTCTGCCTCCTGATGGAGATACCCAGTTTCTCCAAACCTCCTGCACTTCCCTCACCACCTTTGGCTACCCATTTAAAAGCTTGCCACCCCCTAACCAAATCAGGTCCCAGCCTCTGTTTTTCCATTGTGGGAGGCTCCCCCAACACTGGAGCAGAGGCAATGACTTAGAGAAAGATGTTGCCCTCTCCTGATCTACATTCCTTTCTCTACTTCAGATGTGTATAACTGGAAGATGCAGGCCCCTTTCCCCTTTTTCTGATAAGCCCTAACTGCCCTCCTGCAGTCTGTCTTCCACACCTACCACCTCACCTGGCATGATGGCTCTGTTTACTTTAGAGGAAAGGGAATATATTGGGGTAGAAGTGAGAGGGCTTTTTGGTCTCAGCCATGGACACAGATGCTACAAAGCTACTGTCGCTTCTCACCACCCCTACCCCGAAACAGGGTTCTTCTGTGTAGCCCTGGCTGTCCCCTCTGTAGATCAGGCTGGCCTCAAACTCAGAGATCCCCCTGCCTCTGCCTCAGATTGAAGGTGTACACCACCACAGCCCAGCCTAAAGCTATTGTCATTTAAGGCAGCTTTTCTATCCAAACGCCCTGATGGGATCCAGTACACATGCAGGCTCCCAGATCCTGAATGCTCTCCACTGACTCCTTGTGACTGAACTTCGCGGTCCTGCTCAAAAACCCACTAATTTGTCTAAGACCACTGAGGTTCTTCAGGGCTCAAAGAGTATCTTGGGGAATTTCCTGAGTGATAACAAAAAGCTTTCAAATTTTATACCCCTTTTGACCCACTGTCTCAAAAAACAAAACAAACAAACAAACAAAAAAACCCTCTCGGGCATTAAATTTTGTTTTTGTCAATCAGCTCCAAACATGCGCAAAAAAACTCTGAAGGATGGAGGGCATTACAGGGATAAAAACATCACAGTTCATCAGAGTGGCCCAAAAAGTTTACAATAGCTAAGGTACAAAAGGCAGAGGTAAACTGCCTTGGCTGCTGGCCTGGAGACACACACACACACACACACACACACACACACACACACACACACACACACACAGTTGATATTCTGTCAAAGCTCCACCCCCACAGTTACCTGGCAACAGCCAGATATGCCTGATGCTATATAAGGGGCTGCTTGCCCCCTCCTCACTCTCTTCTCTGCTCTGCTCTCTTGCCCTCTTTCCTTTTTCCCTTCTCTCCCCATCCCCTCCCACTTCCCTCCACCTGCTCATGGTCGGTCTCTGTTCCTCTCCTCTTCTACTCTTCTCTCATAAAACCTTTCCAAGTGGAACCATGTTGGTTTGGTGTCGTCTGTCTGGATGAGAGCCAAGATTTAAACCCCAACACCCACCACACACACACATGCACGCAGGCACAGACTCTGCTGGCTGCTTTCCAGTCAGCTGACTCTTACCTCCTATTGCTCATACTGTTGGTATATATGGGAGAGAGTCTCAAAAACAAAAAATGGAACACAGGCCCCCAAAAGCAGATCAATGTACACATATTTAAAAAAAAGAAAAAGAAGAAAGAAAAAGAAACAGCTGGACAGTGGTGGCACCTGCCTTTATTTCAGCACTAGGAAGGCAGGGCATGCAGATCTCTGTGAGTTCAAGGCCACTAGTCAGGGTTACACAGAGAAACCCTGTCTCCAAAATAAATATATAAATACATGAATAAACAAATTTATCCTGTCACCTAAATAAATAAATAATTTTAAAAAGAAAAAAGAAATCCCATCCCAAGTCCAGAAAGAGAGTAATCAGGGTTACACAGAGAAACCTTGTCTCATGAATGAATGAATAAATAAATAAATAAATAAATAAATAAATAAATAAATAATTTTTTTTAAAAAAAAGAAACTTAGAAAAGAAATCCTATACCAAACCTATAACCCTCCTGACTACAGATAGATAGGTAATAAATCAGAATAAAGGGGCTAGGGTTACACACGCATAGACTTCCAAGAGCCCTGGATCACTGTGTCAGTAAAAGGCTACCCAATTAGGCTTTTGGTAGACACTAAGGCAGATGTTTCTGTTTTTTTAAAAAGTGTATTAGGATAGAGGTTTCTCTTTTTAAAGCTATATTACCAATAAAAAGGTAACAGGACCAGGACCCACAGACACAAGGACAATCTCTTTACCCTTAAAAACCAGTGTGGGCAAGAAACAGGTGACTTTCTCCTTCGTGGCCCCTTCCCAGGGGCCCTTGCGCTCTTCTGGGCAGAGATCTTTGAAAACTAGGCACTACCATCACTTCTACTCTCTTTTTTTTTTTGGAGCTGGGGACCGAACCCAGGGCCTTGTGCTTGCTAGGCAAGCGCTCTACCACTGAGCTAAATCCCCAACCCACTTCTACTCTCAAAAACTAAAATCACCTTTACACCGCCTACCAACTTGGCTTAACCACCTCTGTCTAAAAACTGTCTAACTCTCCCAGGCTCCACAACAAAAATAAATTCAGACCCAGTGACCCTGCTTCAGCAAAGTACTAAGCTTTTGCTATAGCCACACCAATAATGATGTGACAATATCTTTTTTAAAAAAGATCTATTTATGGGGTTGGGGATTTAGCTCAATGGTAGAACGCTTGCCTAGCAAGCGCAAGGCCCTGGGTTCGGTCCTCAGTTCCAAAAAAAAAGGTCTATTTATATGAGGACACTGTGGCTGTCTTCAGGCACATCAGAAGAGAGCATCAGATCCTATTACAGATGGTTGCTAGGAATTGAACTCAGGACCTCTGGAAGAACAGTCTGTGTTCCTAACCACTGAACCATCTCTCCAGCTGTTGGTATTCTGTCTAAGCTCCACCCCCACAGCTACCTGGCAGCTGCCAGGTATGCTCCGCCCCACAGTTGCCTGGCAACAGCCAGCTGTGCCTGACTATAAAGGCGGGGGAGGGCTGCTTGCTCCTTCCTCTCTTTCTTACTTGCTCTTTCTCTCTCTTGCTCTTCCTCTTCCTGCCCTCTTCCCTGTTCCTTCTCTCCCATTCCTAACCCCCTCCCTTCCCTCAACGTGCCCATGGCCGGCCTCCTTTCCTCTCTTCCTCTACTCTTCTCTCATTAAACCTCTCCACGTGGAATCATGTTGGTTTGGTGTGTTCTGTCCGAGTGCGAGCTGAGATTTAAACCCCAACCACCAGCCACTTGTGGTTCTCAACCTTCCTAATGCTGCAGCCCTTTAATACAGTTCATGTTGTGGTGACCCCCAACTATAAAATTACTTTTGTTGCTACTTCATAACTAATTTTACTTCTGTTATGAATCATAGAATGGTAGAGGGGACCATGAAGGACTGAATTAGACGCTTTCTATCCAAGGTAAGGGCTTTGTGGGTTGGGGTAGTAGTTAGTGTTAAGAGCTAGGTAACATGTTAAGGGCTAGGTAACTATTATCTATCTAGCCTGCCATTTTGCACTGTTTCTAATATTTTAAAGAAACATGCGTTGTTACTGCTGTTACTAAAAAAACTTTCTCATGCCCAAGCTGGTTGCATAGTTATATTTCCTGTTCTTGGAAACCAATCACAACAGAAGTCAGAACTATGTAGGGATAATGTTTACCCTTGTGTTATTCAAATGCTGGTTTTCCTACCCTCACATGTTGTTTAAGACACAGCATTGTAACACGTATACCAAGAATCACCTGTCTCAAGTTTGTGTAAACAGTTCTTACCATTTATTCTCTGCCTTGTCAATAAATGCTGATCACCCAATGGCTTGGCAGAATAGAGAATAGGGTGAGACATCTGCTAGCCAGAGGAGAGAAAGATTCAGATGAGCCAGGAGGATCGAGGAATTGGAGCCATGAGGAAGGAGAGAAGGAGAGAGAGAGAGATTGATTAAGGAAACACCTGAAGCCAAAGAACCAGATCAATAATAATATGCAAGTATCATGCAAGTGTCATGGGATGGGACTAAGGGGTAACCAGATTAGCATAGAAGGTTAAGGTAGATGATTTAACTGCTTAGTTATTGAGGTATAATTTTAAATAAATCTTGTTTTTTCTGTGTGGTTATTGGGGATTAGCATAAAGTAAACAAATACAGCCACAGGATTAATTCACTGCAAATATTTGTATTAAAGATAATTCACTTACAGAACTGCTTTGTTTAGTTAACCACAATAAGCTTGAACCAGAACCAACCACCCAGCGACACTTCCTGCACTTGTGTATAAGCTTTTGTGGTATTTGCCTTTAGAAGCTGTCGCTGGGATGGACCCCATTATAAGAGAGACAACTGAACCTATTTAGAGGCAAGTTGTAAACTGATCTCTAGCTAGAGTGCCCCTTGGGATATTGTAGTCCCATTAGAGATCCACTGAGGACCACCTGAGGCCCAGCTGAGTGAGCTGCATTAGTTAAAGACGTAAATGTTAGAAGAAGCTAAGGAGAGAGAACAGGGCCAGCGGTATCAGTATTTCCCAGGGTCAGCTTCTAGGTGAAGTCCACGTGCTGAGGTAGAAATGCAAATTGAGTGTGATGGTGCCACCTTAGTGCTGTGTTGTACGGCAGCTTGGGACAAGGTTGAAGAAACAGGAAAAAGATCTAAAATTATGCAAGGTCCAAAGATTGACTTCAGCTGTAAATAGAAGAGTATCAGATTCAGAAGCTAGGCAATGGTTGTCTTTCCAAAATGCTAATTCTGAATGTACAAAGTGATGAGCCCTCTAAAAGCAAGACCAGTATATGAATGGATTAGAAATATGGCTGATACTGAATCTCATACTTGCATGCAACCTGAATAGAAGTCATCTCTCTAGAAAGGTTTTAAGAAAAATAAAAATTTCAGATGTTTTAAGTGTGGTAAGCAAATTGATTTGAAAGGGATTGTAGGCAAGGCTTTCCTAGAAACAATGTTTTTTTCTAGAGACAATCCAAAAAGAAGGCCCAGCTTTCTGGAGTATGCCAAAGAACATTCCTGGATCCCCTCCTTTTCCCTCCTTGCATGCTCCCTATATTAGGACAGCCCTTGGCCCCTCACAGAAAACCCTTCTCATATCCATTACCAAGCCCTTTCAGAAGCTCCTATGGGCCCTCCCTCCTTTAGGCCCTGGCCCTACTCCTTCTAGACCTAACCTGTCCCTTTTCTTTCAATGTAACAGAAAAAGCAGGTTATGCCCCCAGGGCCCTGGGCTACCAACTGGGATCTTCCTTTGCACCTGTGGCACACTTGTCAAAACAATTAGACCATACTACCCAGGGATGGGTACCCTGCAAACAGACTTTAGCAGCTGCTGAGTTCCTTATTCTAGAATTTAAAAAAAAAAAAAAAAAAAAGGGGGGGTTGGGGATTTGGCTCAGTGGTAGAGTCCTGGGTTCGGTCCCTAGATCCGGAAAAAAAAAAAAAAAAAAAAAAAAAAAAAACCTAACTCTTGGTGACCTACCACTATCCTCCCCACAACCTGTCCCACCTCTTGAGGTGTAACACACAGCCAGCAATCCCCAAAGAAGTCAGGCTGGGTGACATTAAGAGCTGGTAAGCTAAGGTTAGAGTCTGAAACAGGAGAGAAAATGACAGGTTTATATTATTTAGGAGAGGGAATGTTAAAGAGTTAAGACCTTGGAGAAATGTGGAATCACTTCCCTTACCTCCCCGAACTCTAGGGGTTAGGCTGTATTTTCTCTGGATTTTACTCATGCTCACTGTTGGGGTAGAAATCTCCGCTCATGTCCGGACAGTGAAGGAAGAGGGGTAGATATAGGGGTGGTGGGAATTTTAAATGTGATGGTTTGGGGCTGGGGATTTAGCTCAGTGGTAGAGCGCTTACCTAGGAAGCGCAAGGCTCTGGGTTCGGTCCCCAGCTCCGAAAAAAAGAACCAAAAAAATAAAAAATAAAAAATAAAATAAATGTGATGGTTTGCATATGCTAGGCTCAGGGAGTGGCTCAACTAGAATGTGTGACCCTGTTGGAGTAGGTGAGTCACTGTGGGTGTGGGCTCTAAGACCCTCATCCTAGCTGCCTGGAAGTCAGTATTCTCCTAGCAGCCTTCAGAGGAGATGCAGACCTCTCAGCTCCTCCTGCCTGGACGCTGCCATGCTGCCACCTTGATGATACTGGACTGAACCTCTGAACCCGTGAGCCAACCCCTATTAAGTGCTGTCCTTTATAAGACTTGCCTTGGTCATGGTGTCTCTTCACAGCTATAAAATCCTAACTAAGACACTGCTATTGAATGATTTCTCAACCCTATTTGGAAGGACTGTTTGTCACAAGTGAGGATTTCTTGACCTTCAAATCCCCATAGGTAAGAGTTGCCCTGGACAGAAGCAGACAGGAGGGAAAGGGCGAAAGTCTATGTACAATCTAAGAGAGTACCACATCCTGGGCAAAGTTAAATTTGACACATTTCCACTGTCTCAACAGGTAGCATATTCTCCCTAGGCTCATGTGCTGTTCTCCTTTGTAAAGTCAGTGGCTTCACAGCCTGCTGTCTCTCTCCTCCATCCTTGCTCAGAGGTAGCCTCTGCATACCACCCTCTTCTGTGATGCTTGTTCCACGGTGACTTTGTGACATTCTTTGGCCCTGATCCACCAATACTCTTCCACTGCTAAACCTGAACAAACAAACTAGTCCTGTCACCCAAGGATTAACAACCCTACGTGAGACAGTGGAATTAATATGGTTTCTTCTCAGTTCTTTGAGACAGAGCATTTTGTATAATTATAGAGCCATTTGTTAAGATCCAGGGGAACAAAATGCTCAGAGCAATAGCGCTACAACTTTACAATCACTGGGATTTTTTTTTTTTAAAGGGAGGAAGAAATGTTTCTGCCAGACACATTGTAGCCAGTCTTGGCCACTCATGCTTGCTAAGCCAGTCCCACTGTGGGATTTAACTTTAAAACTCCTTATCTAGGGGTTGGGGATTTAGCTCAGCGGTAGAGCGCTTGCCTAGAAAGCGCAAGGCCCTGGGTTCGGTCCCCAGCTCCGAAAAAAAAC